>NC_079148.1:120843612-121088099 GCF_945859685.1 Eupeodes corollae
AAAAAGAGTAAAATTTACAAGTAAAAATTGATGTCCAGTTCTTGATATCTTTCAAATTAATTTAATTCCAACGTTAAATAAAGTTTTACAAAATTGTACGTAAACTCTAAACGAAAAGAGGCAACATTATCTTCTTAGACTATTTTAATCTTCATGCAGTGTAAAATCTCGCGCCCGTAACCATAAATGAATATGAATTCGTGGATTAAATATTTTACCGTTGTTAAATCCCAGCTCATGCATAAGATACAATTTTACAGGACTTGCGTCACAATCCACACTGAATCCTCTATAGGTGGTTCGTTGGTGAAAACCATCATTTCTTCTCTTCTCCGTTCAACATCACACGTTCTTCATTTACCTACCACCTTTTTGTTACCATTCCCTTAGATGTTCCACCTATAATAAAATAAAATGCGAAATATTATTTAAACATATTACACACCTTTTTTATGGATTTAATTTGCCACCAAGAGGCAGAATTAAAAGATTCAAACAAAATTAAATTGAAATCGAGAGGGGTGTGCGTTTGCGTTACTTTCAATTGGTGGGTGGCTTGGTTTGGATGGATGAATGGATGAAAATTGGCAGAGATATTCTGACTTAAGTTGAGTCTTTCAAATTAAGTATAAGAAGTCGTTTCAATATTCTAATGTGAACATTTGCAGAAGGCAATCTCAACTTGTTGAAAAGGGAGTTTCATGGGAGACGGGGAAAGCGGATTTTGTAAGATATTAGGAATTCATGCAAGCTTATTGTGTTTGGTACAAATGAAAATTTTGGGTACTATTAAATTATGTAATATTTAGTCTAGTTTAAAATTTTGCTAAAACCTTTGTAAATTAATTGTTGTAAGATCTGTTTTTTATCAAATTTGAACATATCTTCAATTTTAAGTCTCCAGAAGAATCCACTGGGTAAAAATTTTCCTTATCACTGAAAATGATGTTTTTCAAAATTAATCACCCACTGAAGACATTTCTTGCCACCATTCTCACCATTGACGAAGAACGGTTAAAATGGTCAATATGCTTTAGTGTTTGAATCAATTGCACCTTGTATGCGTGTAAATTCAAATCTTAACATAATGCTCATCAACGAAGAGCGTGAGATGTGCAATTTTAGGGCATGACGACCAGTTGAGAAGAATTGATCTTCTGCCTTAATATCGCCAATAGCAGAAATGTTTTCTGCAGTACGAGCGCGATTAAATTGACCAAAAAGTCAGATATTGAACAATTTGCATTTTGATTTTTATAACTGTAATACGTAACTCCATTGTGTACCTTTCAATGGTTCAAATTGAATTAGTCTGAAATTGATAAAAGTCAAATAAGATGCTGACAAAACTTGACGTTTAGGTTTGGTTCAAATTCAACATCGACCCTTTGATTTAACAATCCTTTAATATCGATTTAAATTTGTAACTAAGTACTGTTATAATTTTGAAAAATATTAGAAGACATTTTTTTTCGCAAGCTTCCACTATATAAAAATACATTTTTCAGTTCAATATTAAAAAAAAAATTATTTAATTTTAAGAAATATTTTATAAAAAAATTTCCAAAAAGCTATAAGATTTTATGGTGTCATCATTTGACATTTGCCAAGTCAAAACTACACCATTTTAAAAAATTTAATAATATATATTAAATATATAGATTTAATAAAAGGTTTTTTGATTGGCGAGGGTAGAATTTGGCGCCCGTGGCGGGCATTTTGTTTTGGCGACATCTGCCAAATATTAAAGTTTATGATAAATCATCATGGCAAGTAACACGATTGAACAGCAGGTTCTTAAAACTTTATTATCAAAATGAGTGTTCGTTAACGCAAACGTTGCACGCACTGCTTCCATTTTACGGTAGACGTGGTGGCCCTTCACAGACGACTCTTCAACGTTTGGTGGCCAAATTTGAGACGACAGGTTCAGTAAGCAATCAGCCTAGAACGTTGTCGTGGTCCGCCTTTAGCAGACTTCAACTTGATGAATTTTGCGTCGGGACTTGGGCCTACACCAGTACAAGATCCAACTGACCCAGGAGCCGAAAGTTCATGACCATAGACAACGCCATTTAATAGCTGACTGGGCTTCAAATCGTTTCGAAGAGGACCTCAATTTTGTCCGAAAAATCATCTTTAGTGACGAAGCGCATTTTTGGATGAAAGGCTGTGTTAACAAGCATCCTCAAAAAGTTACCGTTTGGTGTGGATTTTTAGCCGTCGGCGTAATAGGCCCGTTCTTTTTTCAAAACGACGTTAGTGAGGCGGTCACCATCAACAGCGAGTGCTTCATAACGATGATAACTAAATTCTTATTGCCCAAATTGAACCATATAGACCTAGACGACATTTGGTTCCAGCAAGACTGCGCTATGTACCACACAACAAACGCCACGATATCTACACACAAAATCTACCCGACCTTATTGAAAAAACCCTTTACATCGAATTAAAACCACTTATTGGAAACCCTTTAAGATCATCTTAAAGGTGCATACTTAAATACCATTAAAAAAAATGTCACAGTTTAATTTGCTCTTTGGTAATTTCTAAACAAATTGTACAATTGCTGTATAAAAATTACAGTAAGCAAACATTATTATACCGTTAACTTGACACTCGAGGCTATAATATATAATAGAACTTTACGACATGTCACGTCAACAAATGTGAACAAAATTAACAAACAAAACAAATCGATTAAGTACTTCAATCAATATTGTGTACGACTGTTTACAAAAAATATTTAAGTAACGTGACGTGTCGTAAGTATTTGATTTTATATGTTAGACAAAAATCAAAAAACCTTTTTATATTTTTTTATGTTTTAACTAAAACAACCAATTTTAGAAAATTCAGGCCATATTAAAAACAAAAGTAAGTCTTGACAGTAAGAACAATTTGTTGGTGTGTTTTTCAACCAAGTATTTTGGTTTAGTTTCTAATTCAGCTATCGAAATGTATATAAACCATTAAAACTGCCTTAGAGAAGTGACTATTTTTACTGTTCTAAGACCACAAAAAGTAAGCTTGATATGTCGCAAAACACTATAAGAATAACAAAAACAACATCAAAAATCATCTCATACTCAAAAGCTAATCAACAACTCAGTGACTTCTTGTCGTCCATTCAAACGAATTTTCACATTAACTTTGATCGCATTAATGTTTTAACCTCCTATTAATAATTAAGTATTCTATATCTACCTACATTATAGTATGTAGAAGGGACCCCAGCTTATACGAGTTGCTGCAAGGATACTCTATTCGTTAAACCTTGTTATTCTGTCTTGGATGATATGGCGTGACATAGCTTCAGCAAGTCGTAAAAAGGAAAACTTATAAATATTTCCACACACAAAAGATACCTATAGCTCTCTTAGGCAGGAGTGTTTCTTATAGTACAAAAACTAACAAAGCAAATTTGCCACCCTCCCCCCTCCTCACTGAAACATGTGCGGGTCACATGTTAATAAGAAGAGGTCACGGCCCATCAACATGTACCCATACGCTATACGCATGTATATTGTATAAGTATCTATACACTCTATGTTCTTCTATTATAAACGAGACGGTCAGGTCAGGCTTCCTGGGACATTTTACGAATCTGTTTTATTGCTCTTGGGTATTACTTTAGATATATGCACGCAGCACGCACCCCAAAGAAATCCCATACCCTTTGGATTTTAGAGTTTGCTATACTTCTTCGTTTTAAGCTAATAATAATATGGTGGCATATTAGGCCTAGAGAGAGAGAGCAAGATACACGCACTATATATGTATGACTATAAGACTCTTGGCAAGCAAATGAGTTGAGTTGGTTTCTTGATGGTTCTGGGAACAGACTTCTATAAACCACTAGAGACTCGTAGAGCTGGAATATTTGCGGAACAAAAGAACAAGTAACATGAATTAGACATCCGTTTTCTGAAACTTATACAAACCCTATAAATGAATAGGGTTACGAGAAGGATAAATAAGAATAAGATGCGGTCTTATAGAAGTCTTGGCCAAAGGCCGACCAAATAGCCATAGTCACGCACATTTCGGTTTTTACATATATACAAACCTAACCGAAATTATAGAATTATTTAACCCCAAAACTGTTACACAATGATAACGGGTGCCACAACAAACAATTTCCTTCCCATCTCGTTTACCACCATCACAGTCGAGAGTTGGTCTTCTGCTATCGGAAAGTTTGTTGTAGTTGAGAAACACGAAGAAGAAAGACCGCACTATACGAATGTTACGCCCTTTGTAGAACTTAGACCTACCCAGTACCAGGAAAGTAGTTGCAGCAAGGCAGATGTTTCGTGTTTCAAAAAGTCTGCTATCTGTTTTTTTGGTGCTAGTTTTAGGCAGTTTTTCGTTTTTTTGAACTTTTTTGATTGTATTTTGTATATTTTGGCTAAGGAAATGGTACTGTGGAATTGTGAATAAACTTCCACCTTTGAGTTGAATTATTTGTATATACCGTGTTAAATGATCATAAATTAAAAACTGCGGCTAATAATTTAAGTAAGTTAAGGGAAGACCTAAGGATAAGAACATTTCTTACTTGTAGAGGAGATAGATAAGATACTATGATGGTATGTAAGACCAAGACTTCAACCTTCTATAGGTAGATTATATGTTTGCAGTAAGGTATAGGCTTTAGCAGAACGAAACCGCACATTGTAAATCGTTTTAATTGCCAACAAACACTTTTAATCGCATTTTATAGGCTCATAGGTAGATATTTATCCACTTTTGTTGCTCGCAAAATGGTGGTTAAGTTAAGACAACACTTTTCCTGATTTACTATCTAGCCTATAGCAGTATCTAACATTATTTTCGAGGTAGGCGGGTAAGAGAGAATATTTTCAACATAAATTTTCGAAAAATAAAGGTGTGCTATGGATGGTCAGAGGTATTTTATAAAATTGCAGGTGTTTGAAGGTTTAAGGCTGCAATAAATTAAAACCAAAACAAAAGAATAAACAGAGAACTCTTAAATAGAGTTATTCAAATCTAATGGGTTTTAAATGCTATAGCCTAATACTTCATGAGCTTGTGGAGTGAGTTTTCCATGTGTTTTCTAAGCTTTATTCAAATGATTATTCAAAATCAAAATAGATTTATAATATTGGTATCTAAAGCGCATATACGTACTTTGTTCGGCACAGCTATAGTTAAAATTTCAAAATAACAAAGAAATTAAGAACAAACAAATTTTTTAAATAATTAATAGAACTTATTACCTTCTCATAGGAAGTTATTGTAATGGGTCCGATTTGTCAAATTCAAAATTTTGACATTTCTCGACGTTTCAAGGTCTTTTTTACAAAAAATAAAAACCTGAACAAAAAAATTAATAAAAGTTGATAAAAATTGATTTTCGACGCAAATATCTTTTCAAAACTTTGAGATATTGGCTTTACACAACTTTTATCTTTTACAAAATATTGTTGTCAACAGTCAGTAAAATTCTGAGAAAAATCTAATTGACAGTTTTTTTACAAAAAAAAACAATACTAAACCTTGTTAAAAATTTACTTTCGATTCAAATAGCTTTTCAAAAATTAATAATATTGTTTTTTCATAAACATTTTTTCTATAAAAATAGAACAAAAAATTGGTAAATATTGATGTTCGGTTCTTGATATCTCTCAAATTATTTTCATTCATCCAATTTATAAAAAATTTAAGAAATGCTACTAAAATTAGTAAAAATTGGTTTTCGACTAAAAATCTATTTAACAAAACTAGATTTTCAAACTAAACTATTTCTTGATATGAAAAATATTGTTGGTAATTTTAAAATTTTTAAGAATAATTCAACAGACTACTTTCTTAACCCAACATGAAAACCTAAAAACTTTTAAGCAAGACAAATCGACACACGGGATGGGAAGTTATCAGTGTGGGTCGCATTCCATCCTCTTTTTTTTCAAATAGATTAATAAGAATAAAATATTCTCGCATTCTTTTCATTGATATTTTTAATTGTTGCATGCAAAGATTTTAGGAAAAAAATTATGAAAAGCTTTTAAAGTTTTTGCCAAAAAGACCACGCATTGATATTTTTTTATTAATGAATTTGGCTTTCATCTCTGTCGATATCGTGTACCAAGACTATTAATAATTTGAAAGTCCTGTCAAAGTCTTAATTCACTTCTTTTGAAATAAGTAAATAATATTGTATGTTTAAATCAGCCCTTTCAACCCGTGGGATTAGGAGTGGCTTTTATAAAAACATAATTTTTAAAAAATTCAATTTAATTTCATCATATATCATGAGCTCAAAAAGTGATTGCGTGTTACCATTACTTATACATTATGTTCGTACATATGTATGTATATATACATTGATGTGAACTTATATGGATATCCTTCCCTTGACATGTGTTTGACTTGTAGATTTGTGAAAAACGAACGTTATTGGCTTTTATATATGTACTTTATAACTCAATGTTTATGTTATCTATGTGCACACTGGTCTTAGAGATAGACAAAGCATTCCACATTCGTGAAGTTTGGCTGAAAAAAGAATCTGTGTACTTGTCAGCACACTGAAATTGATCTCAGGGGTTAACTCATATGAATTCTTAGAAGGTTGAGTACCACCGAGTTCCGAAGGAATACGAGTTTTAAGGTTTTTTTCAACGCATATTCCAACCAACTGATTTTTTTAAATGTATTTTTATTTAATTTAATAACACGAGAAAACAATGTTTAACATTTAAAAAAATTGTTTTTAAAAAATTAGACAAGATCACGTGCCCTAAGAAAGTTAAGCTTAATTTTGTATTGTAATAAAGTCTGCAATTTGTTTTTTTTTTTACATATCATCAAATGTTAACAAAAAATATTTAGTATGAGATAAAATACATTTTAGGATCTCGAGAAATGTAGCTATGTGTCGAAAATCAAGTTTTTATATTCTTTCCAAATGTACGGGCACTGGATTCTAAATATAATTAAAATTAAAATCACTCCAATATTGACTTTTCAAAATGTTTGTTTTTTTTTTTTTTTTTTAAATAATAATGAGTTTTAAATCTTAGATTCATTTTTAAGTTTTCATAGGAAGTTATCGCAATCGATACAATTTGTCGAATTGAAATTTTTACATTTGCCGACGTTTAAAGGTTCCTAGAGTCGAAATAAAAGATTTTCAGAGATATGTCTGTGCATGCGTGTATAACTGTATACGCACGTTCGTTCGTTTGCCACGTTTTTTTCGTCGTAAACAGCTCAAGAACCAGTAGATATATCGAATTCAAATAAATGTTTTTATACAGTTAATAATGCAGAAAGATGCAGAAAGGGCTCTCAAAAAAATTGCGTGGGCAGTTTTTTTACCATAGCAATTTAAAAAAGGTGAAATTCTGGTTAACCCTAAATATCGTATATGATCTATTGTTACGTAATACGTTTTTTTATATATAAAAAAAAACAATAAAAAGAGGCTGGGATGCGACCCACACTGATAACTTCCCATCCCGTCTGTCGATTTGTCTTGCTTAAAAGTTTGTAGGTGTTCGTGTTGGGTTACAAAAGATGTTGAATTATTCTTAAAAAATTTTAAATTAACAACAATATTTTTCATATAAAGAAATAGTTTAGTTTGAAAATTTATTTTTGTTAAATAGCTTTATAGTCGAAAACTATTTTTTGCCAATTTACCAAATAGAATTTCTTAAATTTTTACAAATTGGATGAATGAAATCAAGAATCACACATCAATTTTTACCAAATTTGCGTACTATTTTTTGTAGATTGTATTTTTTCATGAAAAAACGGACTGTTGGATTAAATAAAAGCTACTGAATATCAAAAACAATATTTTCTGTGAAATAAAAAGTTTGAAGACGGTATTTTTAATTTTTGAAAAACTATTTGAGTTAAAAATAAATTTTTAACAATTTTTTTAAGAAAACTCTCAATAAGATTTTGCTCAAAATATTGTTGAATGTTGGCAACAATATTTTTAAAAGATAAAAGTAGTTTAAAGCTAAAATTTTATTAATTTGTTGTTTAGGTTTTTATATTTTGTAAAAAAACTGTCAATTAGATTTTTCTCAAAATTGTTGAAAACAATATTTCTTATAAGTTTAAATTAGTTGGAAGCCATAATTTTAATTTTTGAAAATACATTTGAGCCGAAATTCAATTTTTACCAACTTTTTGTAATGTTTTCTTAAGTTTCATTTCAATTCGATTTTTCTCAAAATTTTACCAGATGTTAAAAACGTTTTTTTCGTCGCATAAAATCGTTTTGGAGATAAAATCAGTTTTGTATTCGTAAAATTTTCGAGATGACAAATTTTTTTTCAGATTTTTTGATTTGTAAAAAAAACATTAAAATTTTTTTTTTCAAAAAATATGCTTGTTTTGAATCATGTTACAATATATTATAAAAAAAAATTATAAAGTTTCAAAGTCTCTAGCGTTTTTGGTTTATAAAATATTAAGGGTTAACCAAAATGCAATTTTCTTGAGAGCCCTTTCTCAAACTTTCTGCTTTATTATCTGTATATCAAAATTTATTTGAAATCGATATCTCTTCTGGTTTTTGAGCTATGGACGAAGAAAAAAACGTCGCGATCTAAAAAAAACATTACTAAAAGTTGGTAAAAATTGGATTTCGACTAAAATATCCTTTAAATGTAAGATATTGGCTTTAAATTAATTGCATGCTATACAAACATATTGTTGTTAACATTCAGTAAAATTTTGAGAAAAATCGAATTGATAGTTTTTCTTACAAAAAATAAAAACATAAAGATTAATAAAAGTTAGCATAAATAGATTTTCGGCTAAAGTATTTCTTCAAAAATTTGAGATATTGGCTTTAAATGAATTGTATCTTACAAACAATATTCTTATCAACATTCGGTTAAATTTTAAGATAATCGAGTTGACAGTTTTCTTAATTAAAAAAAAACCTAAAAAAAACAATACTAACATTTGTTAAAAATTTACTCCAAATTTTTTTTCAAAAATTTAAAACTATAAACTAATTTTACCCCACAGAAAATATTGTTTTAAAAATTTAATAAAGTTTTTATAAACATCCAACAGTCAATTTTTTCATAAAAATTTAAATTTCATTTAAATTTTGAACTTGGGTCTTTAAACTTTTATTATTTGTAGTTTTTAATAAAAAACAACTAACATTTGTCATTTTATATCAAATTCTAGTATTAAAATTAATTTTAAGCACAAAATGGCCTAAAAAACTTTAAAACAGAGCAATGCATTTTCAATGATTTTTGTATCATATTTGAAAACATAATAATTTTTGGTTTATTCTTTGATTAAGAAGTCTAGACAATTTAAGTAAATTTAATATGCATTGTAAATTGGTACTATTTCTTTTTACATTTTTCTTTATTATTTGTGTTATAAAATTTTCCCTTTTCATATTTCCATCATCACATGTCGCTTCCCGCAGTTCATCTATGTACATACCTTTCTGTATAGATTCTTTTTATTTTATCTACATTCAAGACACCTTTTTCTTCATCTAGAGACCACCCCTATAATAGCCGATTATATTGTATCTTCACCTGAGTGAAATTACTTTTGGCTTAAAGCCAAAGAATTTGTTATGCAAGGCTCCCAAAAAAAAAAAAACAATTAAGATTGCCGAATAAATTTGGTAAACAAAAACGATGAGATCCTAGAATCTACGAGTAAGACGCAAAGACGTCAAAGCAGATTTCTTTTGCACCTGCAATCTGCAAAAATATCATCACATTCGCCTTTACTCGCACTCTGATGCCGCAATAGAATTAACTTATATACATATATACTTATGAAGCGTTATAAAACATAACCGGAAGTCTCTGAAAACAAGCAAGTCGAGGGTGTTAGATCAGTGTCCTAAATTCAATTGACTTGATTTATAATTTGAAGGAAATTTTTGTTATTTTCTAGCGTTATATTTTTGTGGCTGTACTTATAACATTGCCATCACATTTTGTAAATGTTTGTACGAGTATGTTTATGAAACTTTTGTTTTACTTAAATCAAAAACAACAATAAAACAAAAAAGTTTAATAATATTTAATTAAAATTCAAAGTTTTTTTTTTAGTTTCAAAAATGCATTTTCGAAGGACGCACTATACAAGTATATCTATTATTTATTTGGTCTATATTAATACAAACGATGGGACTGGGACTTGTGCAGCTTATGAGAATATAATGTAAGATTATTTTAAGCATCACTCTCTATTGTTAATTGTTATTGTGGGTGCATTTTGACACTTGTTGTAAATAAAAGAAGCGATGACTTAATTCAGTAGAAAGGGTCATTTGATAAACCGCAAAGTGTCAAACTTGGTGTCATAAAATTTGTCAGATCAGACCATGAATTAATGGTTTTCTTAGTTGTTGTGAAGGGATTTACAGGGTCGTTCGAAATATATTTGTTAAACAAAATATTTTTTTTTTGTAAACATTATTTTCGGGCATACATAAATTTGATTTTATCATACAATTTTGAAATTTTACAGGGAATTTCGACTTTTTTTACATATTCTTTTCTGTATCATAGTGAATTATATACTAATTTCACTTAAACATAAATAGTTTTCAATTTCTTTCACCACTTCATCTTTGAAAAAATGTTCTCTTTTTTGCTTATGTTCAAATTTTCTGCCTCTTAATATTGTTCTAAATGTTGTTATTATTAACGTAAGTTATTTTTCCATCTTATTGTTCTGTTTATTACTTAAGATTTAAACAAATCACTTTTTAAATGATTATGAACAAATAAATATTATTTGTTGAGTGAGTGAGAAAGACTGATGGATATTCTGCGAACTTACATCATTGACAAGTTGATTGATTTGGTGAAAATTAATACACCATTGTTTTCTTTGATAAAAGAATAATTGATTGTTCTAAGAAATTGCTGGTACAATTTTTGTTTGTGTATAAAACCAAGCAAATTCGTTCTAAATTTTTAAAGGGAAATAAAGATTGAAAAGAGCATAGAATGTGACTTTCAGTAAACTCTTTACATCGGTACTCCTATTTTTTGCAATAAGCTCAATGGTAATATAATGCTTGAATAAACTTTCTTAAGTCGCATCGGTCTTTTTGTCTTAAGAATGGTGCCAATACTTTAGTGAGTAGTTAGTGATAGCGGCAAATAATTCATGACTTTTTTAACCCTTTTGTCATAGCATATCAATTGTTGGAAAAATGGTATAAGTAAGACGGCATAAAACGGAATAAGGCTACCATTGCTTTATTGAGTTAAAATTCTTTTGAAGAATCAAGAAATGAACCGATGTAATGGACTTATAACTCAAATTCGCATATGCCAGGAATAATATTTAGACACTAAATTTTATGAACTAATAAAATCGAAAGATCGGTAATTATAAAAAATGTGTTATGATTATTTGTAAATAAAAGTCTTATAATACTACAATATCTCTCGTGTAGAACTGAACAAAATATTAATAACACATTTTTTTGAATGAACAAAATTTGAAGTCAATTTATTTCTTTTTTTACTTTTTTTTAAAATTGCCATATAGTAAAAAAAAAAATGAATACTAATATCTGTAAGGCACCAATTATAGCTATCCTTGATTTTAATCATTGAAAACAAACATTGGAATTTTTTGGCAGGACGTTTATAGCTATCATAAAAAATGTCTGTCATTTAAAATAATTTCCTGATTGAAATCCACCAAAAAATGTTTACTGACCGAAATCTGTCATTGTAATTGTGTGAAATTGGAATAAAAATCAGTGGAAAGATTTGTTTCACTTTTGAGCATAAAAGTATCAGCTGTTGAGGAAATGAATTTTCGTCCGGAAAATTGAAAAAATAAAGTTTTAGAGAAAAACAAATGCGCAATTACACTTCTTTGTCCTTAAAAAAAATTCTTTGGGTGATTTCCGATCGATCAGTATATAATTTTCATTTCTAGTCGAAGGTAAATATAGTCAAATATCGATTCAAACATTTTCCCAGATCGATTTCAACAACAACGTTTATTTAAAGTCAATATCTCTACCGGTTCTTAAGGTATGGAAGTCAAAAAACGACAAAAGTTAGTTATCAAAAAAGAAGTTTTTCAATTGATCAAGATAGATAATTAGCTATTTTTGGTATTTCTTCATGATACAAACACCTCCGAAAAAAATTACCAATACTTTTTCCACTTTAGGCTCTACCAATAATCAAATTAAAAGTGGACTTTAAAATTTGGGGAAAATTACCAAATATTATAGTTTCACAAATTATAAATATTAAGTCATTTTTTTTTTATTTTAAACTATAAATTATTTTTTGTTAAGAGTCGACTTTAATTAGTATAGTTTATCAATATACCAATATAATACTTCTTGATAGACACTTTAAAATAGATTGTTGATTAAACATATCATATTCGGTAATCCTTTCCCTATATATACACGTCTATCGTTGGTATTTACAATAGGCACAGTTAAAATAATATAAAAAAAAACTATTTTAAGATTCAAAATTTTACCTGAAAAATAAGTTTGTCTTCAAAAATTTAAATGCTATTTTATAAATAAAGTAACCCTTGGTTTTTAATTTTTTTTGAAAATTGTTAGAGCGGTTTTTTTTAAATTAATATTGTATATATAAAATTTTTAAATTTTGTTTTAAAAATATTTTTGGTATGCAGTTGTTTAGTGATTGTGAATATACGCTCTACATTAGAATTTCGTAAACAAATGTTGTTTTTGAGATATACAATTTTGAAAAAAAATATTCAATATGTCTTTTAAAAATCCAAAAAATAAGAAATTGCACTTTTGGTAATCAAATATTGTTAAAGCAATATAAGAGCTTATTCAAACAAAATTTTTTGAAATCAGTTCATAAGTTGCTGAGAAAATTAAGAAACAAGATAACGGTTCTATGAGCGGTACATTTCCTAAGCAAAACAATAATATGTCTTTCTTATAAAAAGAAGCCCAGTTAAAAAATATAATTTTAGAGAAAATTAAAAAAAAATCTATCGGTTTGTTTTTGAGAAAATTCGAAATTTTCGTTTTATGTTCAACAAAATTGTATAGGTTCCACTGCTAATTTTGATCTTGAACAAAAAAATGAAAAAAAAAACCTGTTCAAAACCTTAACTTCCAAGTTAACCACCGAGTTCCAAATTTTGCACGAATGCAAAACTTACCATAATTATAGTTCCTATATGTCGTAAGTAAAAATGCAAAATTGTATACTGTTAAAATAACCCTCATCGTTTATAGTTCTGTGTCCATCTTTAAAAATTATATTCTTGAATTTAGCTTTCCAGCTTTTTATGTTTCAACTGTAGACGAACAATTATTATTCCCAATCATTTAATTCGGTAAACAAAATTGAAGAAAGGTTCATTGTACTGTTATTATTCGAAAACTATGATGTTATAAGCTTTTAATGGCCATTGATACAAAAGTTCATTTTAATGGCAATACGTAGACGAACTAGACACTTAAATCATTTTAATTGGGAAACAAAAAGATTAAAGATACTATCAAATACTGTATACTCGATAGATTGGTTTTTATTGATCCTCTGAAAAGAAATTTACCCCAAAATTTTAGCAAATTCATTTCTACACAAAACATATATCCCTAACATTTTTCACTAATTAAATAAATAAATTAGGTGGTACAACAGGGCTTACAACTCTCAATCATTCCTGTGTGGGAGTAATGTTGTCAGAGATAGAGGGGACCTACAATTTATATGCCGAATCCGAATTTTGAGAAAGCACTTTTCATGACAAGAATTACTCTTGGAAGATTTGTCAATTCCTCGCAAGAGGTAGTACCCGTCTAAAGAGTTAGGTGGCATAGGCAGGCATTGAACCCAAGACCTTTGGCATGACAGTCCAACGCCCAAACCATCACGCTACGGATACTACTTTTAAAAGTTACGGTTCCTTTTTGTTAAAAAGGTTTGTTTGATTCTGTATACGTAATATATCTTTTTTCTTATAGAACAAATTCGAAAAGTTTTCTCATCAAGAATTGTCTTGATAGTTTTATTCTTCTATCAACACAACAAAGGCAAAATTTATAGGGGTTATGGACATCTTTTCAACATTTTAAGATATACCGAATAGACTTTTTTATAAATATTTTTCTTGACTTGTGTAATTAATCAAAAATTTTTTTAGTGCTTAATAATGGACAAATTGAAAAAATGCTTCAATTAAAAAAGTATGTTGCGTACAAAAGCTTTCATATAAAGTGTAAGTAGACATGTTATTAAATAAATATTAGTTAACTTGTTGCTTTAATTGAAAATCCAATAAACTGTACTTAAAGAAATGATAATAATAAATACAATACATAATTTCACACATTAGGCCTCATTAGACAATGAAATTCTTGGAAGAACTCCAACTCAGTCAACATTCATCAAAATTACAATCAATCCACTTACCTCCATCCTCCTCTTTACGATAAATGTGCGCTGTCATTAAAATTTAAAAAAATTAATAATAACATAATAAGTTCGAACCATACTATAAACATTAAATGAAGCAACAATACACATTTTAAAATGTTTCTTTTTTCTAATTTCATAAAAAATGGAGTTCTAAAAATACACATATTTAATAACAAAAATATATTACACAAAATTCCATAAAATTTAAGATCATAAATAAATCCCACAAACAATGCTTAAACCTAGTCGTCAGGGTTGCGGGCATACTTTACACGTAAAATCAATGCAATTTCACGACAACGAGCGACATGGTGAGGAGGGGTAGGCGTAAACAGTGGCAATTGGTAAACCACTAAATTCCACCCACTAAATTGCCATATACATTATTCTCGATAAACACAAAAGTACTGTCCATAAGTACCTATACTCATAGATACACATACATACATACATATATATACAATTTGGATAAAAGACATTCTTATACAACACTCTTGAAACAGTTCAATTTTCATTAAGGAATTTTCTGAATTATGACACGTGATAGATGCCGAAATTTTAATTGCATTTGACAGACATTGTGCGGTACCGGGGGCGCGGTGCGCGACGCGGTGGCATGGATGGCGCGACCGCTATAACAACGACGATGCAATGGAATGCAAACGCAGATGTGTGCATAGAAAATGTTCTCTTTTCAATCTCTACTCTTACCCCCAAACCTCAATTTGATAGTAGAATCCAGACGCAGCAGGCAGAGTCCTTAATGAAGGTATAAGTATATAGGAACACGAACAACAAAAATTTTCATGGACACAGTCATCGAATTTCAATAGATTCGCGACCCACAATCTGATGTACCTCTTTCCACTTGAATTTTCTTTGGAACAGGGATGGATTATGTTCGTAAAATACATTCAGCCTCCCTTCGCCTGGAAAAAGGAACTCATTCGAATGAAGATTACTTAAGTTCAAAGATGTATGACTTCAAGTACCAGTTTTATGACTTCATCTTGATCTTCAATACTCTGATACAAGTACTTAATAATATCGAAAACTATTGTTTTTTGAGTATATTTTCGTAAGTGACAAGTAACTGGTAAAAACGAAGAATAAAGTTTTTAACACTCTTGGCAACATTTGTAGAATAATCAGTTCGACATTTTTTTGAAAAAAAAACTAAGAAATGTATTACTAAAAATTACCAAAATACTTTAAAATACTTATTAATAATTTTGAACATATTTTGTGGAAATAATAAGCAATGTGTACCTTTCCTTTAAAATACTTGAAAAGTAGATACTTCAAAAGACTTTATAATAACTAATTTTCACCAATATTAAAAAATTCATGATTAATTCTCTTTCCTTTAATGACGTTCAAATTGAAATAATTATAACTCAAGGGCTAGAAAGTACTTGAAGCATACCAATACCAGCTCAAAAACTTACTCAAGTACTTTATTAACTAATTCTAGGTCCCAACGTTTTGAAAAATCCGAAATATAAACGCCTTTTGCCTTATTTAAAATCAGCACCAGGATACCGAAGCTTAAGTACAAACACTTACTTGTCTTTTTATTAGGAACGAAGTTCTGAAATACTCGGGTATATAAAAGTTCTGTTTTAAGATTACAATCAAAATGGCGGGTGTTTTAAACAAGATAGAAGCGTTTTCATGAATTGAGACAAAACAAATTTGCACAGTTTTATTTCTCAACCCTTCTGTTTGAAGTCATCAGTTTGGAGAAAGTCCGATCCTGGTTTATGAATTTCATGAGCATCAGGATATTTTCGTGTGGAGCTAATAAACGTTCTCGTGGGGGAGGGCAGATTGGGTATGTTATATGGTGGGTTGGGTATGTTCGGGCAATTTATGATTACGCCGCATTCAAAAAGTATACCTATGCCTATATGCAACGGCATCGTTGTTGTTGCTGTTGCTGATGCTGTTTACGGTCGATCGATGCATATGGACAGATTGAAATTTTCACAGCTAATAAATTAATTGCATAAAATCAAGTGAAATAATTCACAGTCGTATGAATTATTATGCCATCCAACGGAAATGTGTCAGTATATTATGCATATAAACGGTAACGGTGAAAATGATGACATTGCGGTTTTGCAAAGAATCTGTATATCTATGGGTAGATATACATATGTTTGTAGGTATAGATTAAGCCATAAACGATTGGTAAAAGGTATAACTCTATAACATGGTGGTACTGCTATAGAAAAGGGGAGGTCTGCATCAGGACAAGAATTAATCGAAATACAGCTGTCTGTCTTAATTAGGGGTCGTCTTTATTTCTGATGACGAATGAGGAAGTAAATGTTAAAGGTATATAGGAATAAAAAAAATAAAGCAACAACAAAAAAGCCTTAATTCATGTTTGAAGGCTAAACATTTAATGCAACCGCGCTATTTTATTCCTGACACGCATCACGAAACCTTTGAAATGTAGATATGTTATAAGATTCACACTTACATGCATTATTTTAGATTTAATTTAATTTACTTTAGGATTAATGTTGTAATCTTGGTTGTTTTGTATTGTAAGTCAAGCAATATTTTTACTTGGAAACTATTTGTTTTAATTCAACCCTTAATAACTTCACATATGCATCATTAGGCATAAGAAAACTGGTATTGTGTCATTAGAAGAGAAAGTCGAGGATTTATTTGTCGAAGTTTAAGGATGACGTGTTTTGTTTGAAGCTTTTATTAGAACAAGGTTTTACATATCACACTTTTTTGAACTTTAGTTTGATGTTAAGATGTGCAGAAAAAACGTTCATACATTCGTGTCTTATATGAAAGATCAAAAAAAAAACTAAGACTACCGACTTTAATAATTTTATTCTGCAAATAATAACATAATATAGAATTGATATGAATTAGAAAATTCGAATTACTCGAAAAAAAAACATTGTAATTGATTTCAGACATTTTTTATTTTATTAACAAAAGCAGGCAGCTTTTATTTTTAAATACAATGAAAAAAGCCTGGGATGCGACCCACACTGATAACTTCATATCCCGTCTGTCGATTTGCCTTGCTTAAAAGTTTGTAGCTCTTAGGGTTGGGTTAAAAAAGTTGTTAGTTGAATTATTCTAAAAAAAATTTAAATTACCAACAATATTTTTCATATAAAGAAATAGTTTAGTTTGTTAAATAAATTTTTAGTCGAAAACAAATTTTTACCAATTTTAGTAGCATTTCTTACATTTTTGCAAATTGGATGAATAAAATTAATTTGAGAGATATCAAGAACCGAAAATCAATTCTTACCAAATTTGCGTACTATTTTTTGTAGATTTTATGTTTTTTTTTTTGTGAAAAAACGGACTGTTGGATTTTTATAAAAAAAACTACTGAATATCTAAAATAATATTACCTGGGAAATAAAAAGAGCTTGAAGACTATATTTTTAATTTTTGAAAATCTATTTGAATCGAAAGTAAATTTATACCAAGTTTTCGAATTTTTTTTTTTTTCAGGTTTTTATTTTTTTTTTTGGAAGAAAAACTGTAAATTCGTTTTTTATCAAAAATTTTCAGAATGTTGAAAACAATATTAATTATAAAAAATTTCCAATTGCCAATTCGCAAACTTGAGTTGAAACTCAATTTTTACCAACTTTCGTTAAATTTTCTTTTAAGTTTTTATTTTTTGTAAGAAAACTGTCAATTCAATTTTTCTCGAAATTTTATTGATTGTCAAAAACAATATTTTTTAATGATAAAAGTAGTTTCAAACCCATATCTTAAAGTTTTGAAAAGATGTTTGAGTCGAAAATGAATTTTTACCAACTTTGAGTAATGTTTTTTTAGGTTCTTATTTCTTATAAAAAAATATGTATTTGATTTTTCTCAAAATTTTACCAGATTTTAAAAAAGTTTTTTTTACTTCCACAAAATTGGTTTGGAGATAAATTTATTCCTTCTTCGTAAAATTTTCGAATAGACAAATTATTTTTCAGTTTTTTTGATTTATACTAAAAACCGTTAACCGGGTTTTTTTTTCCAAAATACTGGTTTGATATCACGTTACAATATACATATAACATAAAATTTAATTCAAGTGCCATTGCTTCGTGAAATAGTGAGGGTTAACTAAAATGTGCATCTTTTTTTAAAAGGAGCCTTTTCTGCATCTTCCTGCATTATTATCTGTACAATAAATTTTATTTGACGTCAAAATCATTACTATTTATTGAGCTATGGACTACGAAAAAAACTTTGCGAGTGTACATACGTACAGACACATGTACGCACAGAAATCTTTTGTCAAAATTTTGAATTCGACAAATGGACCCATTACAATAACTTCCTATAGGAAGTTAAAAAACACTTAAAACTTGGCACGCACATTTTCTATAATGTATTTTTTTTAAATATAATTTCTATAATATGGGTTCTAAGACTTTTTCTGCGGGTCATCCTTTTTTTTTTGTTTATAATTAGCGAACACTAAAAGGGTTTTATTTATACCTATAATATGCCAATAACACAGTGTGAGAGTTAGGAAAAAAGGGAAGGGTTGCATAGAATTGATGGCCTATTTCCGAGACATTGAATTTTTAAAAAGAAATTAAAATTGTTTTTTTTTTTTAAATCAAAAAAAAAAATTAATGACAGTTTGGATTATCAAATATTTAGTAGCTTGTGTAGAAAAATTATTGAAATAGGTTCATTAGTTCTTTAGAAAACAAAATAAAAATAACTGTTCGATGGCGGTATCACATTCTAAAGCAAAACCCAAAGTATATTTATTTTAATGAAAGAAGCAAAGTAAAAAAATATATAGAAAATTTAATAAAAATTATCAGCTCGTTTTTGAGAAAATTCAAATTTTTGATTTTTGCGCATGATTTCGTTTTTGTTGCAAAAAAATGAAGAAAAAAAAACACCTAACGCGAATTTGCTTGAAACCTTAATTTCAAAATTTTAACTCAAACGACTCAATGGTTAGGGTTATAGGGGTGAGAAACAGACAGACGGATGTACCCTTTTCTTTCGACTTCTCTACCATCGTAATGTCTTGTTTGATTAAAATCAAATGTGGTTACGAATACAATACTTGCTATATACTTAATTCTTTTATGTATGTTCCTTCCTTCCATTCAGAACTTTAATTTCTTTCCTATATTTTGCTTAAATTCTCCCGGTATGTAAACATAACATTTCTATTGTTATTTATAAATAATATTTTGAATTTTCAACAGAATACAAAATTAAGTACCGTTTCATAAAAGATTTTTACTAATTATCCTTTTTAAGAATTTTCTTAGTGAGGTGATGCCCTCGAGAGCTCATTTATGTCTATTACCTAATGTCAAGAGCAGTTTTTACCAAGGTAAATTAATGAATCCCTCTTACCACTTGCTAAATTCAACCGTTTGTTCTTAAAATAAAAATTCTTAAATCAACGGAAGCCTAATTATTTTTGACGTATGAAGGATTTTAGGTGTGATTTAAATTAAAATGACTTTTACTTAATGTCAATAGAATTTTAGACTAATTTGAATTCTAAAATTGGTCTTGGATTAAATTGTTAAGATTATAATTTATAACTATTAACAAACATTTCTGGAATTTGGAAATCTTCTACTAAAAAATTTGGCTAAAATCTATCAAAGCGCATGTCTAAGAATTTATTTATGTTGTTCAAAATAAAAACATCAAATCAACAGGTGGTTCTCTGCTCTCTGTCAATGTTGCCAGCAAAATTGCTGCAACATATGTTCATACCATTAAAACACCAAACCAACATTGCTTTGAAACATAGAATTCGAAAGACAATTTGGAGAAAAAGCCTTCAGTCAATGTTGTGCTTCTTGCATCCGAGGAATACGTTCCACAAACAACACGCACACATAGTTTTCTTGCTGCAGCATTTCTGCAAAGTTTTCATTTTCTGCTTTCACTTTGATGCGCTGACTGTTTTCCTATGCCGGCTGCTTCTGTCAAATAGAATGTTTACAATATTTCCCGCCAATATTTTCCTCACTTACACAACCACAATGAAAATCTGGTGGGTTGAGAAAAGTGAACAGAAAGAGAGTGCACTGTTCACGTTCATCTGTCGCTGCTGTTATGGTCGGGTCAGGTGGTATGTTTTCAACATTGCGTTGCTGCTAAATGAAAATCATCCCCCCATGTTGTGTGGCCGTAGCGGGTGGATATTTTCCGTTGTCTTTTTTTATTTGGTTTGTATGTTTGTTTCTTTTGCAGTGTGAAAAGCAAAACTGCTGACTGCGTCGCCGTTATTGTCGTTTGTCTTGTGCTACTAGTTCTGTTGTTGGTGTTGCCCCGAAATGCGAGTGTGGCCGGCATCGAAATCGCACCAGCCTGTCAGCTAACTGTATAGGAAGAAGCCAGAGCAAAGACCAGAACCAGAACCAGCAGCAGAAGCATACAGAGGATAAAAATGAAAATCTTGTGGCATTGCCGTTAAGCCACCACCATCGTGGGTGACTGAATTTAGTTGGTGCAGACTTTTTCGTGCGATAAGACGTGTATTTGTCCCTTCATATCTTTTAACGGAAATTATAGAAGACGCGTGAGCAATATTTCATTCAGCCTCAACATTTTTATTATTATTATTTTTCGGTTCGAATAAAATAATAATAAAAAAAAACATATCAAAAACAAAAGGAAATAGAAAACAAAAATTGTTGTTTTGTGTGGTACATATTTTTGTGAGAATTTAAATATTATTTGTACTGAAAAAAAAAAATTGAAAAAGTTTTTAAGATTGTTGTGTTTTGAAACAAATTGTGTTGCATACAAATTAAAAGTTAAATTTTTGAAGTGTAAAAGTTAAAAAATTTAAAAAAAATTAGTTATTAAAAATTTTAGAGTGTTAAGTGAAACTTTGTGAATCTGTATAAAAGTGTTATAGGTGACTTAAGGAACCAATAAGTATTATAAACATAAAATCTCTTGGAAATAGTTTTTGTAAGTTTGTCTTAATTTATTTTACTCATATACGTATTTTGCCAAAAATATTACAAAATTTAGTCCTTAAAATAAGAAAATAACACAAGAAAGAACTTAGAAAAAGAAATAACTGATTTATGAAGAGGGACAAAATTGTAGTGATCTACCATAAATTTCAGTTCAAATCTTTAATAATTTTTATTAATTCCGTATAAAAATAAGAATAAAAAAGTTTATACCAATTAAAATGAATTATTTAAAATACTATGTATTACAACATTTCGTTAGCTCAAAAATCGGACTTTGCCTATAATTTCCAATAATTAGAATAGAGTACAAATGAAAAAAAATCCTCCAATAAAATATTTTTCACTGAATTACTAACCTTTACTAAAGCAGGCACAATTGTGTCATCATTTATTTAAACAACGAAAGTCTATAGAGTTACTAAGCATTACTCGATCAACCGATGCATATTACATATAAAATTCTAAATTTATATATCTTCATAAAGTTCTCGAAGTATTTAAAATTGTTAGTGTTTACAAAGTACTTTTTGAAAGCTTATTTAAAGCAAAACTTCAGACTTGTAACTTTTTTATACTTCTGCATTTTTTTGCTCATATATTATTGTAAAAAGGCAGGGATCAGTTTCGCCCTAAAAATCACAAATTATACGCGCCTTAAATGGGTATAATATACTCGAAAATATTGAATTTTGAAAGACTACTAAAAATTAAAAGAGCATAGATTTAAATCAAATGTTATAATAAGTATTGGTTCAAGTGCTGCCAAGTTTTCAGCAATATTTTTTTTTAGATGAGAGATGCAATTTTAAGATTCGTTTGGATTTCAGTGCAATCATTTTTTTTTAAAAGGTATGCATAAAAAATATAATTTTTAAACTCTTTAAAAATACGACCTTAAGGTTTAAACCGATTTCAAATCAAATTTCACTTTTCAAAAACCTGTCTGATTAATTTGTTTTTTAAGTTGTCTTAAAATTATATGCATCGGATAGAAACCTGGGATCAGTTTTTAAGCACAATAAAAAATCAAAACAAAATAATGATTTTCTGTTCTAATTGGAAACAAATATAACATATAGAAACTTGCAATATTTTGAAATAATACAAAATTTAATCTTCATAGTAAACAATAATCACAATCCAATATTGAATTCTCTAAAATGTCTACTGATTTGTCAAATTTAATATTGTACAATTGTGCTGATGGTGTGGATAAAAGATAAATTGCCGTAAACAAACTGGCTCAAGTATATTTTAAATTTTAATAACACTTAATTTTTAGACATAGAGAAAATGTACAGACTCGTTTCTTCATTTTAACTTAAAATTCACACCAAAAGATTAAATTCTTTGAATATTCCTAGAAATGTCGCATAATAATTACAATTTCATGAAATTGCAAAGCTGTTAAATTCAGCTTACCTTTTATTGTTTAAGCACAAAATCATGATATTAAAAACATAATGAAAAATTAATTGAAACACAAAAAAATAAATATTATATATATAAAAATAATTTATAATATATATAATACAAATTTAAAAATATTTAATAAGAGCTTAATTTAAAAGAAAAAAATATGTATTTCTTTTCAAAATATATTTTCAAAAAAATTGTTTACATATATGAGAAACAATCAACTTAAAACCATCCTAAAGTCGTTTAAAATCAAATTTAAAATAGACACAAATGCTACCAAATGTAAATTCAAAACTTAACGAAGGCAAATACTTTAAACTAAAATTAAAAGGCCTGTTTTTTTTAAATAATCAATCTTATAAGTTGCTTCCCTGAAACTAAATATTTAAAGTTATTATTAAAGTTTAACAATAATTTTTACTTAAGAATAAGGACTTGGCAATTCTACTGTCTGCTTGATTTGACATTTCATTATAAAAGAAAAAGATTAAAAGTAAAAGAATTGAACTAAATAATTTAAAAAAAAACAATAAAAGTAATACAACAATTTGGTTGCATTCATATACTTAAATAAATTAACTAAGCAATAGAAAAACTTGAGAAGCAATCATTAACAGTTTTGATATGATTTGAAACACAAAAAAGATGTCAGTTTTAATATGATTTGAAACATAAAAAGTTTACAATTTTAAAGTGATTTGAAATACAAAATTAAAATATTTAAAATAATGTTAGCCTGATAAGCAAACATCAACAATTTTAGTATGATTTGAAACAAAAAAATAATACCAATTTTAATATGATTTGAAACATACAAAAATCAATTTTAAAGTGATTTGAAACCCAGAATTAAAAAGTTTTAAATAATGATAACTGGCCGAATGATTAGACTTTACGTTGGGAAACTATTTCGGAAATGTAGGGCGTGCTTACAGAAATTATATAGAGTGCACGATACTAGCTAACCATTTAATATCTCATGAAGTCCGTTTACAATGAGATGGCCCTTACAATGTGTTGACTGTTGCTTAAAAGACCCGATATTTTGACACAAGATCGATTTTTGGATTGGCAAAAAACTTTGAGCATAATAAATTCAACGCAATTTTATCCTCTTTGCTCTTTTATTTGACATGCTTAGAAAAATTTAAGTTATGCGTAAGCAAAACTCCAAATTATTTAAAATCTTGGACTAATTCAATACGTTCATTATTGAGTGACCAATTCTCTTCCGGCTTTTTGAAACACTATAAAAATCATTGTTTTCGTTTTGTTTGTGTTAACATGCAAGCCCCACCTCAAAGAGAAGGAGTTCAATCTATGTATTTGTATATGCAGAGTGAAAGGATTTTCAGCTAGTACAACTTAATCGTCCGCGTATAGCAAAACTTTCACTTAGATATCGGAAAAGAGTATTCCTACTGGAAGTTCATCACAGATATCGTCGATAAACAAAGCAAACATTATTGGGCTCAAAATGCAGCCTTGTGGAACACCAGCTGTTGTTTCAAACCAATCCAAAAACTCTGATTCATCAAATACAGAGGCGCTTGATGACTCCAAAAATTTAAAATATATCATCAGGAATTTTTTAGTAAAGAGAGCTTATATATCAAAGCCTGTCTGTTGACCTTATCAAATGCTGCTTTGAAATCTACAAAACAAGCATACATTTTTTTTCTTTTCAATAGACTTCCTGGTAATATTAGTTAGTTCAAAAATGTGATATGTCGTTAAAAAGCCAGACCGAAAACCAGCTTGAAACTTGCTTAGACTATTGGTGTTCTCGATCCACTTAGTGAGTTTTTCGTTCAGAATTGAAGTCAAAATCTCCCTCATAGAGTTAAAAATAGAAATTCCTCCGTAGTTTTCCGCAAGATTTGAAACTCATTTCTTGAAAATGGAAAAATAACTGCTTTATTAAAGTTATTTGGCACATAAGCATCATTATATAACCTGTTAAAGTACTCCACAAGATACATAGTTTTTAAATCGATCAGTGCTGTTTTTGTAAGACTCAACAGGAATCCCGTCTATGTTTGGAGCTTTGTTATTCTTCGACTTACTAAAACTTGTTTCCAGATCACTCCAAGATATTAGACTATCTAATTCACTGTCGGTAAAGTTGAGAAGTGCGTAGGAGAAATAATGTTGATTCTCATCAACTGACAAAAGTGTTTAAAAATGAGCAGCAAGTGTCTGAGCTTCGAGAGCATTCACCATATTTCTATTACTTGCACCCTATTCTCGAACATTACTCCAAAATTCCTTTGAGTGCTTGCAGTTAGTTAGTTTTTTTGCTAGGTTGTTAAGGTAATCCGTTTTTTTCGTTGTACATCGTTGTTTGTATTCCTTGTTGACATGTACGTAAATATTTTTGAAAATTAAGCGTTTGTGGATCTTAAATTAAAGAGGTGTTGCACGAAGTTTTTTGTTCAACAATAAAAATTATAAAAAATGTGCTACAAAACTAAATGCTCTTGAAATACATATATTTGTACATTTATAAACCAAATATCAATTTTGGACAAATTTTGCAAAAACACATATAATTCCCTTCGGAATTTCAATTTGTGGAATTGAAATTTTTGACATCTGTCTACGTCGAGGGTCTGTTGAATCCATGATTTTAATAGAAATGGTTATGTCTCCATAAATTTTAAAAGTGTCAACTTCAAATAAATTAAGTTTTACAATTTACAACATTGAGGTCTTTTAATAAAAACAAATCAGTTCGTGGGTGGTCAAAAACTTAATGTTTGATTTGTTTTTAAATATTTAATTCTAAGGAATCATATTGAATTTTATTTTAGGCACTGTTCAAGTTTACAAAATTGACATTTATTTAGAAGATATTCAACTGAAAGTTTTGGTTATAAAACAAAAACCAATGAATACAAAAATTTTCCCTCCAAAGATTAAGAACCAAAAAGGATATTTCTGGACAAATAAATAAAAAAAAAATGCAGTTTTAACAAAAAATACAAAAATCCACTAAAATTGTATACAAAAATTTACTTCAAATCATCTTACTTTAAGCAAGATATTTTTTTTTAACGTTTAGTAAAATTGCTATGGAAATCAAATTTCAGCTAATGTTTTGGATACCAGTTCAGAATTCGAAATTTTGAATGCTATGTTTGTTCAGAGCTGATTTATATATGTAAATACTCTTATCTTAAATTTTCTCCGAAATAAAAAAAAAGAAAACAAACAAAACTGCAAAATTCTGTGAATCTAGAAAAATAAAATTCACATTAACAAGAAAATTGTTATCTTTTTGAAAAATCGCATGAGCGTTTTTTTCCTAAAAAATTTAAAATAAAAACAGGAATAAATAAGTATAAACCAAAGACCCACTTCTGTTTTGTGTTCTGTTCCTATTTTTGTATTTAAAAAGTTCGAGGAAGTCGGTCTCGGCAAAAATAACAAAGAATAATAGTATAAAATATTTATGTACGTAAATTTCTATGTTTCATCATTCCTTAGATCAATCTTTGTTTATTCATTCAAAAATGTTTTCACTTTAACATATCTATAGACTCTATTGCGAAAATTAAGTAGCACTATATTTGAATATACTAAAAATTTATAATTGTGTTAAAAATGATTGATTTATTCCAGAAAAAGTGTCTTGCAATTTTGAATTCAATTCTTTCTTGTTTTGTTTACATTTTTTTTTTTGAAAAACTAGAATACTTCAAGTTGAAAAAGAATTTAGAACAATTATTCTATTTTCTTTGTTTTGTTTTCTAGATAAAATTCATTGTTTTTTGAAATTTACTTCGATTGAAATTTGTTTATTTCATTAATGAAAAGTTTCTTGATGGAATTATATATTTGGTTTTAAGACGAAAATAGAAAAACCGCTGTCAGTAATTGTGCCTATGACTCAGGGTCGTAAAGTGATATATTTATGCGACGTGTTTATTGTATCTTCAGAATGGTAAAAGAGGCACGTAACAAAATAAGTGTTTATATTTATGTTGCATAAAAATTGCATATAAATAAAATCAAATTTTTGCAAATTAGTTATAATCATAAGAAATTAAGTTTATAATGTTTCCATTGTTAATTGGAAGACTTAAAATGTTTAAATAATTAGACAGTAGTTTTTCACTCCAATAAATTGATTATAATGTTTCACGCATTCTTTTGCAATCTTTGTACTCAATTCGTAGTTTCTTAACCAAAATTTAATTACGCTGAATTTAAAAATGCTGATTTCGACGAAGGGCTTAATTTTTATATTCTTTTTTGTACCTTAAACTTCTAGTGGAGGATACAATTTAAGGAGACATTGAAATGTGTTTTCTATTTGCAAGTTATAATTCTGTACAGTAATAGAAAAATGGGGGAAAGCATTGGAATTTAGTACATTAAGTTTCGGAGAACTAAAGAGATATTTGTAATATGTTTGCCATATTCTCCAATCAAATTTTGCTGACTTGATAAATTATGATCAAGATTTAAAAAATTCAATTCTAATATAAATGCTGGTAGCCTTATCAATAGATGATGTGTTGTCAGTTTTTTCATCTATGGACAATAGTTTCTACGCTGCACCACATAATATTACTCCACATCTTTTAAAATTTTGTAAATACAATTTCACAACCCGCTGTGGTATATTTTCAACCCTATTCTTTGCGACAAGGTATATTTTTAGATACTTGAAACATTTTTTGATTACTCCTCTTCACAAATCTACAACTAAGGGATCCAGGATGGAAAGTTATAGACCTATTGCTAAACCTCAGTTAACCCCAAAAGTAGTTGAAGCAATTGTTAAAAATAAATTGTAAAGTTTAGTTCGAAATCATATTTCCCAGCATCAGAAAGTCCTTATGAATTTTTTAATATTTACGAATTATTGTCGTAATTGCTTGCAATTCGAAGTTGTTTACATAGATTTTTTTTAATTGCATTTGATCGTGTGGAGCACAATATTCTTTTAAAAATACTTGAGCTGCTTTTGTTTCACTCGGCTATCCTTGATTGGTGATGTTTTATCTAATAAAATAAAAACTTTTAAGGTGTACCAATAGGCAACCATCTTGGGCCACTCCTTTTTATTAATAAATAATATAAGTTGGTTAATTAACTAATGTATTATAAATCTTATTAACTTCCCATAGGAAGTTATTGTAATGGATCCGATTTGTCAAATTGAAAATGTTGACATTTCTCGATGTTTCAAGATCCGTAGAGTCTAAATAAAAGATTTTTAGAGAGATGTCTGTTTTTTCGTCGTCCATAGTTCCAGAACCAGAAGCGATATCGACTTCTAATAAATTTTGTTATACAGATAATAATACAAAAAGATGCGGAAAAGGCTCTCAAGAAAATTGCGTGTGTGGCTTTTTTAACATAGCACTCTAAAAACACTAAAGACTTGAATTCAATTTAATATAATATATTGTAACGTGGTACCAAACAATTGTATTAACAAAATCCAAATAACTGTTTTTTGTGCAACGAAAAATACAGTTCTTAACATCTGGTAAAATTTTGAGAAAAATCGAATTGACAGTTTTTTTTTTATAAGAAATAAAAACCTAAAAAAAACATTACTCAAAGTTGAAATTGAATTTCGACTCAAATGTCTTTTCAAAAATTTGAGTTTATTGCTTCCAACTTATTTTGAATATAAGAAATATTGTTTTCAACATTCTTAAAAATTTTGAGAAAAATCGAATTGATAGTTTTTTTGCATAAGAAATAAAAACCTAAAAAAAACATTACTCAAAGTTGAAATTGAATTTCGACTCAAATATTGAGTTTATTGCTTCCAACTAATTTTAACATATAAGAAATTGTTTTCAACATTTTTCTTACAAAAAATAAAAACCTAAACAAAAAAATTAATAAAAGAAGGTACAAATTGATTTTCGACTCACATATGTCGTCAAAAATTTGATATATTATGTTTAAACTACTTTTATCTTTCAAAAAATATTGTTGTCAACATTCATTAAAATTTTGATAAAAATCTAATTGACAGTCTTTTACAACAAAAAAAACTAAAAAACAATACTAAAACTTGGTAATAATTTTCTTACGACTCAAAAAGCTTTTAAAAATTAAAAATATTGTCTTCAAACTCTTTTTATTTCACAGAAAATATTGTTTTTGACATTCAGTAAAATTTTTATAAGAATCAAACAGTCCGTTTTTTTTCATAAAAAACTAAAATCTACAAAAATTAGGACCCAAATTTGATAAAAATTGATGTTTGGTTCTTGATTTCCATCAAATTAATTTTATTCATCCAATTTGTAAAAATTTAAGATATGCTACTTTAATTGGTAAAAATTTGTTTTCGACTAAGAATCTATTCTTTATATGAAAAATATTGTTGGTAATTTTAAATTTTTTAAGAATAATTCAACTGACAACCACACGAAAACCTACAAATTTTTAGGCAAGATAATTCGACAGACGGGATGGGAAGTTATCAGTGTTGGTCGCGTGGCAGCTTCTTTTTATAATTTGATTTAAATGTAGTCTCCTTACAGTCATGTTACTTAAAAGCCGAAAAAATAGAAATCTTAAACAAAAGAATTTTAATTTTTTTTAATTTTAAAAGAATAACTCCAAGCTTTTAATTTTCCGAAATTTGGCAAAAACAAAAAACAATTAACTCCGACTAAAATGTAAAATGTCTTGATTCATTTTAAAGCCTTTTCAGAGGAATTATTTTAAAATTTTAGAAAATATTGAAAACGTTGAAACAAAGATCTAAATTAAAGAGAGAATTATTTTTGCTCTTCGTACTTTTGTACATAATTCTGCAACCAAAGTGCGTAGGTTCAGTTAAATATTATTATTCCATTTATTTTGATTCCAAAAATGGCTTAATTCAAACATAACAAACAATAAACATAATCATACAATTTTTCTTCGTAGAAAATTTTGTTTTGAAAAACTTGCCAAATGGAAATAAGACGCTTTTTTAAATGCTAATTTTTGAACATGAATGAAATAAAGCATTCTTATACTTCTGAAAACAGGCTTCTAGATGTAATGAAAACAAGCTGAAAACTGCACAGACAATTTGATCTCCCAAAAAACACTTGTGCTCATTTTTCATCAATATTTCTGGAATAGATGGAAGTTTTGTATAATTTCATCAGGCAATAGCCTGGTAGAGCAATTACATAAAATATAATGTAAAAGATTTGTAGTTTTAAAACTAAAAAAAAAGCTTTAATTTTGTTTGAAATATGCTAAAAAATAATAATATTTAAAATAATAGATATAAAAACGTTATTGTTTCTCATGGCATTTATAATTGGACAAGTTTATTTATAAAGACTTTTTGACCGATTTCCTTTCTGAAACCTTGCCATACGCTTTTGGCTACAAATTACCAAACCAATTATACCTAATAACCAAAAAAGACACTTATTTTATTGGCTTTTAATATTCGATTAAAATCGAGACTAAAATAGAAGAAAAAACTTTCCGAACGTCCCTTTCCTCAGGTACAAACTAACAGTATTGAATATAATATCAGAGTATAGCGGTAGGTCTGATCGGATTATTTAAAATCTCTTAAATGTGGAATGTCAGCCAAAATAAATTGCATTTATAAAATCACACATATGGCACTGTATGTCCCTTCGTATCGTTGTTCTTGTCATCATCATCTTTTTGAATCAAACAAACAAAAAATTAAAGTAAGATGAATTTACGCGGAATAAAATTGAAATATCGCAAACAAATGCACTTCAGGCAGCAGGAAAAATCATACACCGCCATTAATGAGTATAACAATAAATGTTTTTTGCTTCCCTAGACCGCACAGTGCAGAATTAAGTTTTTGTTTTTTTCTTTAAAACAAAAACAATTAAAAAAAAGAAATTCAGATGTATGTAATCTGAAATCTATAATTTAATATACATATGTATGTATGTATGTACGGGCACTCAATCTTTTCTGATGAAATTTAATGAAAAAATAAACGATTGGAAGGAATCCTAAGAACTCAAAAATTAATTATTCAATTGAATTAGGTAATAACTATAGGTAAATGAGAAAATCAAAAGAATTTTGAAAAATGCACTAATTCATCATCAATACTTCAAAAGCAACAAAAACATAAACAAGCTACTGGGAAATATATTTGTGTAACCTCTTACTGTGATCTGAATGAATAAGGTGTTTCAATTCGATTCGATTTATTTTCTAAGACTTTGCTATCATTTTACGGATACATTTATTCTTGAATATTCGTTTTTAAGGTGGCTATAGTTTTGAGACTTTTAAATCATAAGTGTTTATTGCTTTCGAAGGAAAAACCACTCTAGGTCTCAGCATGTGGTGAAAGATTAAACAAACAAGAAATCATGATTTCGTTCAACTAAACTGAGTCGTATGTTTTTGATGATGAAATTTCAAAAAATTTGGTTTAAGTAATCAAAATAAAATTTGTAATTTATTTCTAAGAGATCATTTTCAAAAATGCATCTATATATTGCGTAATAAACTACATAAACCATTAAAATTAGAATTGATAACTTGGTTTATGATTTGGCTCAAAGAGAACTCAGTATTTTACTTCAATTTTTAAAAGAAAATTAAGAAACAAACAACTTAACCTCCAATTGAAAAACTAAGCTCAATTTGTAAACCTTTCAAAAGAAAATCTTCGTCCGAAATTAGGTATTAAGATTCGATTTTTTCCTTTAAACCAATACTTGACCCATAGTTTTAATAACCAGAAGAAAATAAGTATGAATCATGAATAATGCGATGTTTATTTCGGGAATATATAAAGTAAGCAAAAATAACAACGTCTTTTTTGCGCCACTATACCGTATTGTACGAGTACGAGTATAGACCCATCAGGAATTCGCCACAGATCAAACGGTGAAAAATTTTCGAAATTCATTGGGAGTGTTAAAAAGATACAAAAATATACTCCTCCTATACTTACCTGAGTTCAGCTGAGCTGAGGAGAAATGTGATTTGATCCCCATAACGCCCGTCATGTTATAGTGAAATGAATTTCAGTAAAATTGTTTTTGAAAGTGGGGGTGTCGTATGGATCGAAAATGTCGTTCTTGTTATAATTCTATATTTTTGTTTTTCAGCTTGAAAATATCTTTTGAAACAAGACGAAAAAAATAAGACTAATTATTTTCATTACGTCGAGGTTAATTGGCTTCCGAAGAAATGAGATGTCAAACGGATTCAGATCAAAGAAGAATTTCACTATAAGTAAAAGCTAGATATATAGATATACACTTATTCTGCTGCATTATTGTATCAAGTATGATTAAAAATTGGCCGATCAAAAATTGAAATAGTAGAACACTTACCGCGACGACGACGAAGGGATTTGACGACGCCATACCAAATTTTTTTTATTTAGGTTGCACACATTGTTGTGGATAATATTTTTTTAAGTAGCATTAATTTCAAATTAAAAATAATGAATGGTTTTCAATTACAAATAACATGAGTTTGTTTTTTTATTTATGAATAGAGTTCTTAAATAATAATGCATATTCAAGTGGTTAATGTGTAATTGATTAAGGAAGCGATTTCTTACTGAGAATTATTTTGCTAGAGGGTATGATGAAAGGTGTTGTAAAAAGAATTCAAAGCCTATTAGTGCCGTTGCGGATAGGATATAATTTTAATAATATTTCACTAAGCTTACTAAAGAAGAAAATACACTTAAATAGTTTCGAGAACATATTTTTGATTGATACGATAAGAAAAGCTGTTGTTATTTTTTAGTTGTTTATTGGGCTAAAATTTCGAACTACACAATAAATTTTATATTTTCAATGGGAAATAAGTGTACTTATATGTTAAGTCCTTATTAAAAGCTCTGTATTCAAATAAAAATGTATGTTTTTGGTGCAAAATATTCAGTCTAATTTCAATTGAAACAGTGTAATCTGAAGTAGTCTTTTTTAAACAGTAACCTTATCAGGGAAATATTATCAAAACCAATAATTTAAAATAGTAATTAAAATTTCGTTAAATGGCTTTTTTAAATGGTTTCAGTTAATCGTCTATTGGATCAACCAGTAATATACAAAATATAATGCAAAGTTTTTATAAAATTATAACTTATGTTGAATAATAATTGTCTATAATCGTATAAAAAATGGTACAAATATGAGAAGAAATTAATTGATTTATCAGACTTTTTGCATATACATAGGTACAGAATTTTAAGATAGCAATCCTATCAATACCATTTTATAGTTTATGACTCAGAATATAACCACTAACATTTTTTCTGATATTCCACATGAGTCTTAAAAGAATTGATTTTTCAGAAAAATCATATTTTTTCAGACGATTTGAAAAATACAAGAACGGTACCATAAGTTAACAGAATTTCAAAACTTATGCATTATTATTAACATTAATTATGATATGTTTTTTAATAAATTATCGTGAATTCATTATTAAAACATTAGGTCAGCTGAACCATTAAACTGGTGAAAGTTGATTAATTTTAAGTTAATGTGATCCTTGAATTTTTTCGATCAATGTTCAATTTTATAATCGTTTAGGTTTAGTATTTTTTTTTGTTCTTGATATTTCAAAAACTAGCAGACTTCAAATAAACTAGTTTTTTTTGGATATATGCAGAAAGATCTTTTAACACAATCCTGAAGTACTTTTTTATAATATTAATTGTCAATTAGTGTACATTTTCATTGATCTCAAATTTCTGAGAACAAATACTTTGAAATTTTAATACTCAAAAATAATTGACTGACAATTTTATCTTAATCAAAATATTGAAAAAGAGAGAAAAAACAAGAACTGCATTTTTTCTTCTTCTGTTAAAACTTTTAAAAATTTCAAAAAATAATATCATTATTTTTCTACCTGAATATCTTAAGAGATATTAAGTTCAAAATTATTTCAATTTTTAAAAACTCTTATTTATCTTTAAAAAAAAATTTAAAACTCTTTCATCTCGAATATCTTTTGAATTGATTTTAGGACTGATATTATTTTCTATACAATTTTTAAGACTGATTAAGTTTAAAAAAGAAATAAAATTACATATTGTCCAAGTGATGAATTGGTCTTAAACACTTGTTCAAAGGTATTTAAAAAGAATTTGGAACAGTACAAAAATATCAAACATTTATTGGCCAATTTAATTTTTAAATTTTCCTTTTTTTTTATTTATACAAATTTAAATCAATCTTTTAAATCTGCTGTAAAACTTTATTTCCTGAAAATGAAAAGAACTTGAGTTGTTTTTCATTTAAAATACAGGATTAACCATTTTGCGGTTTCAAAAGTAAACGTAAATAAAACAATATAAGCTAATTTTTTCGTATTTCTTTTCATTATAAAGTTTGAACGTAAACATTATGTTTGAAACACTCCATCATTTAAATGACCCCCCTAACTTGACGAATGTTGGTTTTCAAGTGCTCAAGAGCTAAATGTTTATCTGCATAAACACGGTCTTTCACGTAGCCCCACAAAAAAAAATCCATTGGTGTGGATTCGCATGATCTTGATGCCCAGTTGATAATATCGCCACGACGAGAAATTACGTGGCCAGAAAATGTCTCTTGCAATAAAGCCATATCCGCCCGAGTTTTGTGGCACCGTCTTCTTGATACCATATTTTCTCACGACAGCGACAGTCGTTACATCGTCGTTTTCGAAGAATTAAGTTCTCATCACATCTCCGGACCAAAGAGCTCACCAAACAGTGGCTTTTAGTGGATGTAATGGCCTCTCTTCAATTACATATGGACCCCAAATACTTTTGTTTTTTAACATACCCACCTAGTGAGATATGTTTTTAGTCACTTAAGAAAATTTCGTTCGAAAAATCGTTCGCCGTCCAGCGCCTTGTGTGGGCTAGACTTGATATGAATGTAGGCGTAGATCCAATTAATGTGCCATAAGACAGCCCTAATTCCTGAGTATGACAAGGAATCGACACATTAGGGTCTTTGAGCACTTTCACTTACAGCAGCGATAATTTCAGTTACAACTTCTGTAACCAATGCAGTCTCTTCAAATTTCTTCACAATTTTGCCTATTGTTTGTGTAGTTGGACGATTATGTAAACCATAATCTCCTCTTAAAGCACGATATGTGGCTGTGGCAGAATCACAATTTTTGTAGTAGGCCTTAACAATTTGTATGCGTTGTGCATTTTCGTAAAAGTCAGACTTTCAACTGTAAAAAAAAAATTTGTTTAGTAACTTAGTTTGACAAATGTTTAATTCCAGCCCTATACTTTTGAAATAGCAAATTGGATAACCCGTTATAATTGTTAACCAAATAACTTATCTAACAATCTTATTTGAAGAAACATAGCTTTGCAAAAAATAATTTCTTTATATTTTGTTATGTAGTTTAACATTAATTTGAAAAAAAATTTAAGTAAATTTAAAAAAGAAAGTTGAATAATAAAAAGGTTAAGATTTTCAACTCTTTTAAAACTTTTGTTTCTTCTTCTTTCTTTATTTCAATTTAAGTTGTGACTATTTTAGATAAATTTCTTATAACTGAAAAATGATTGTCCTTCAAAATAATTTAAAAATGTAAGACGCATCCATTTTTGTTCTTTGTGTATTTTACGTATTTTTTTTAAGTAAAAATATTTTGAAGAAAAATCTCACTTTAAAACCAAAAAAGTAAACATTTAGCTATTTTCACCAAAAAAAAATGTTTTCTTTAAAAAAATTGTTTAAAAATTATACAATTTTTATTGCTGACACAGTTTTTTGAAGAAATTAAAAAACAACATTTCTTCTTTTTTATTTCCCCAGTTTTGTTGTTTGTTTATTCAGAACTCTAAACAGATGCTTAGTGCTTTTGAAAATTATAGCTTTTCTATTTTTTTTTAATTACATCCTAATGTTGGATGATATTACCTCTACCTAATGTTTGAATTGACTTTTTTCAAAACACAAATAAACAAAAATATTTCGAAACGCAGAGAGAGATAAATAAACAGACAATTATGTGGAATTTTATTGGTTTTTTCGTACAAAAACAAAACAATAATTAAGAAAGGAAGGTGGTAGATATATAGGTATAGGTAGAGAGATACTCTATAACGTCAAGTCAAAAAAGAAGCATGTTCTGCAGATGGGAAATAAATATAATAATAGTTTTCGAAAGTTCGTGAAATTTTTAAAGCGTCATCAAAATTTTAAAAGAAAAGTAAAAATAATCAATTTTGTCATAAAAAGCTTAAGTAAAAACGCCAAAATACTCCTCCTAGAAAAAAACACCAAACAAGCAACATTTAATTTAATTTAAACTGGAAAAAAGTAAAAATTGATTGAAAAGAAAAACTTCGAATAACAAATCTCAAATCCAGTTCAGTCGAGGACGAATATTTTTTTGTATGTACATATGTATTTATAAAGAAAAATAAGTCCTTGATACTGTCTGGATGTCTAGAACAAACTTTTCACTTCTCTTTAATTTGAATACGAGTCGATAGTTATTTTTATTTTTCTGTCAATTTCTATCATATCCCATTCTTCGTCAAGTTCATTTAACCCGTAATTTAAATCAAAATGTCCTTGCAGTGATTACCTTACACAATGAGACCAATTAAGATGAACTTTCACCGGGAAAATAAAAGTTGTCTAATGTCTTCTCCAATGGCAATGCCAATCGTCTTTAATACAGTTCAGTGCTTCATCGAAAATTATTTTATTTTTCCCAATGAAACAGAAGGACTTTTGCCAGATGTCCTTTCTTCGTTTTTTTTTTGTGACATTATCATCGAGGAGCAAGCAACTCGTACTTTGGAGTTAAATTTGCTTTCATTTTTATTAAGGACTCAAATCGAAGTCAATGTGTTCGACCAGAGTCAACTTACGAAATTAACAAAAGAAAACGCACGATTGTTAGGTAGCCGATAACCGACCTAAAGTTTATCGATGATGGAAGCGATAAGTTTTTCCAAATGACTCATCAGCAAGGAAGTAAGAAAAAGTCTTCTTATGCTGTTGCGGAAGACGAACTCTCCGAAAGAAGACAAAATAAATTGAGGGTAAATTAAACAAATCCTTGGAGCATTTATTTCAAAAGAGACACTCTCTTAAGCCCACTTCCTGTCCCACCATCTTCCATACTACCAATGTCGTTGTTTAACTTCCGCATTGCACCCTCAAAACATTTGTTTGTTTTTTTTTTATTTTGTTTTTGGTGGAAAAGTGTGGGTTAAAGAAAATACTTTCCATCGCTTGACTTCACAGTTATTTCTTGCAATAAGCAAAAGCCATCAGAGTGTATATAGCACGAAGGATGTTGTGAGCTATGCTGGGTTGGAAATTAAGTGGTTTTGTTTTAAATCCTTCACGTTCCTGAGTAAAGCGAGTTAAGGATTCATTTGTGAGCACAAATCTTTCTCAATTTCTCTATACAATCTACCCAATCCGTCTTTTGCAGAGATTTTGTTTTTCTTTTCGTTTTTTTTTGTTGTGATTTTCCTCAAGTGCAAGTCTTTTTTAAGTAAATCCTTTGGAAAATAGAAATCAAAAAAGGAAATTCTGAGAAGGAAGAAGAAACACAAAAAAAGAAAAAAAAGAAAAATAAATACGACGAATACCAAGGTCGATTAAATCATCGTTTGTCATATGAACATGACATGCTAGCAATGATATGGATGAAGATTGATGACGAACACGAGTTTTGGTTGATAGTACAGTGACTATGTCAGGTGATTTTTATTTGATATACATTTTTATTTTTTTAACACAAGACTCTTGCAAAAAAATTTTAAACATAGGTACATTTTATTTGTATTTCTTTTCCTAACATTTGAAGTTGTTGGAATTGTCTAATATATCAAATTGTCAACTTTAACAGTTCTCCAAGGCAAAGGTTCACAAGAATAGATTGATTTTACGTTAGTGTATAAAAGTTGAGTAGAGATATCTTGACTTGTTTGTATTACAACAATTCAAACAAATGCAAAACTTAGTTGACTGTCCCTCATGACCTTGTTTAGAAAAAATTAAATTAACGATTTAAAATTGTGAATATTGACTTTATTTTTATTACATGTTATACAAAATATTATTCCTTAAATTTGGTAACATTTTTAGAAAATTCAATTGGTTAACTGTTTGGAATATTCCTACAAAATAGTTAGAAGTTATAAGTGGTATTGCATTGTAGCCTTTCTTAATCTGTTTAGATTTCAAAATAAATTATATTTTGAACACTTTTATGTGTAAAATGCAAGTGTCTAAAGGCCCAACTATAATAGGCATAAGCTAGCATATGCGCGCATAAGTAAACGTGCGAATACAAAGAATCTCAATACGAGTGAACATAATGGAGTCTAGCTCCGTTTCGTTCAATTTTTCTCAGTTTCGTTAACTTAAGCACACTTAAGCAAGAGCGATCCCAGTCGCTCGCCGCATAAGTAAAATCTGACATTTAGATACGTGAGCAAAATTGCATTATGGCTATGCAGTAATTTCGCTAACTTAAGTGAATTATCGTTCGGTTTTTGACATAAGCTTATGTTTGCTTATGCCTATTATAGTTGGGCCTTAAGCCTTGGGGCTTACGTCGTCTTCTTTTTATTTTACTTCTCTAAATGTAGAGTAATAAATAAAAACAAAATAACAATTTTGATAACCTTCTTATTTTTATTTTATAAATGGAGCAGCTGGAGAGACGATAGCTGCTTAATTTTGCTTTCATTTTTTTTCTTAGTAAATAAAAGTGTTCGTATTTAATTATTTAACTTTATGTTAAAACATATTTCCAATATATTTTTCTATTTGGATAAGTCTAAAACATTATTTATAACTTTACAGTCATAGCTTAATGTGATGCACAATTATTTTCTATTACAAAATATTAAAAGTAACCCGAAAATGATTTATAAAAAAAAAATTCCATAAAACCTCAAGTCATGTGCAAACAAAGGGCACATTCATTGAATTCTTAAGAAGAGTTCCATAAACAATTATTTTAATAAAGAAAACAAATTGGAACTTTAATTACCATCTTACATTTTAACTGAATAATTAGTGAAATTAGTGAAAAAATGTATTGATGCAAAAAAAACTGCAAATGAAATGCAATAAGCAAAAGTAAAAAGTGTCATTTTTCGTAACATGAAATAATTTTTAAGGAAATATGTTGTTAAAATTAGGTTTTAAATGTAGAGAAATAGAAAAAATTTCAATTTGAAAAATAAGGCCTCTTAATGGAAAATTAAACATAAGATAGAGATAAGACTTTGGTGAAATTTTGAAATTATCTCAGTAAAAAATTTAAATTTTTCACTCAATTGTTTTGAAAATGTTGAAGAAATAGGATAGTTTTCATTCTGGAATAAATGTATCAATTTAGTAAATGATTTTTATTATTAGTATTACTGTGAATAATAATATAACAAAAAAATTGAATATATATTTATCAGAGCATTAGCTACCAGGGCTTTTAGCTCTGATTTATAAATGACAGCTTTTATTTCTTAACGTTGTTTTAAAATCATAGATTAAGAAAAACTAAAAACAAACACAAAAATGTTGAAGACAATTCTTTTATTTTTACGCATTAACATAACAAGATTCAATTTATTTGCAGACAAACACGTTGTTAAAATTTGTAATTAAAATTCTTCCTTATTCATCTTATGTGATAAATTTGACTCACTGTACTTTATGCAAAGGAATTTATTTTATTTCGTAATAAGATTATTCTCTGCTGATCAATATGTAAAAGAGTTTACTTTAGGTTCGTAAGTAGAATGCATTGCATAAGAAAGGTATTAAACTATACGTATGATATGATTCCGAATTAAAATCCATGTCATGTAAAATAAAATATCCACACATATTGTTCATAAGGTATGTTAGGGTGGTGCACTGTTTATTTACTCAATCTGAGATATGTATGTATCTTTTTAAGTATGTTCTTACCTTTAAGATTAAAATTGTTCTAAGTTAAGAATAACCAAAGAAATCCAGTTTTTAAATACTGACATAAATATTTTAAGATAATTAATAAAATTAATATTTTAACATTAAAAAAATGGGTCTTGAATGTATAAGAGGTATTCATTTTTATATAATGTTTTTAACTCACAGGATTCATGAGTTGTTAGTATAAAACTGGAAAAAAAAACCTTTAAAAATGTGCACCACCCTATAGAAAGCATGTGTGTTAGATGCACATACCTCTTCAAATAATCCTTTAACTTTTCCAAAAAGGATAAATTATGAATGATGTCTGATTGAATTTTCATTTCATTTTAAATTAAAAAAAAAAAATAAATAAAAACGAAAACGCACATAAAGAAAATGATGCATCGAAGGATAAATCCTTTTGATAGTCCTTCAATTGATTGAACATCATATTTCTTGATATGTATGTCTATATGTTTCTACAGTCGATAAGTCCTTCGTCAAAAACCGATGCAAAGTGATGGAGCAAATAATAAAACTTTTCTAATTGAATTTCAAGAATACCATATTTCAGCTAAATTCTATGTACTCAGTTATAAACGATGATGTTTTCTAATGGAAAGTCCTTCAAGGTCTATAACGTCTAATGCATCAATACATAAAGAACAAAAGTTATTATCGTAAGGATTACACGTTTTCAAGGAAAAGTCAAGAAATATAATTTATATAATTCATATTTGTCTTAGTCTTAGTCATCACAACTTCCTCCGCTTTCACTTTGTACCGCTTAAAGTGGATATGATATGGATTTTCGGATGTGAAAGTTCATTCAAATATAAATTCGAAATTATTTGCATTTCAAAGAAGAAGGAAAAAGGTGACTGGGGAAGGAAGGATATAATAAAAGGATAACTTGAGCCTAAGCGATTGTTTACATATAGCAATTCTTTCCCCCCTGATTTTTTCTTATAAATTGACAAAACAAATCCCTGGTGATGCACGCAAATACCAGAAGCCTACTACGACGATGACGACGACAAAGAAGTTGTTAGCCATTTGTATTAATTTATGATACTCCCAACCCCTCCCATTATATTATATCAAGGCAGTATTTTTCTATCGTCGGGAATTAGTTTATTAACCCTTTAAATAAAAAGGAAGAGGGTATGTTTGCTTCTTTTTTTGTTGTTGTTTTTGTTTGTTTTTGTAACCAATATACATAATGTTGATAGTGTGGGCTGGAAATGGTTGTAAACAGAGATCAATGTGCAAATATCATGGTTTTTATTGCCTGTTGCTGTTGCTGACATATAAAATACCGAAAATTGATTTTATGGCTGTTTGATTGTTTTTTATGTTTATTTGTTTTTAATAAATTTTATTGCTTATTTTTCCTTCTCTATATTGTTTTGTTTAGTTTTTGTTTTCATTTTAATTTAATTTTTGTTAAGTTTTTTAGAAATTAAAATATAATTAAACTTTAAAAAAAATAACACGAAATAAAAATGTCAAATGAAGAAAAAAAAATTTGTATTTAACACCTCTTAAATCATAAATGTCCACGATATGTAAAAAGAATAAAACATTTTGCGGCCAAAAAGAACATTTATCATATTTTATATATATTGTTTTGTTTTAAAATATTTATAGAGTTCTAAAGTTTTAAAAGTAAAACAATCAAATGTAGGAAAGGAATGTGTCTGGATATTTCTTTTCTTTTAATTTTGGCTAAGTATTGATTGGAATTCTAATGTGTACAACTAAGTTTAACCAGACATAATAAATCAACGTCAAAGTTATAAAAAATAAAATTGTTTTATGAATTTTCTATTTTTAACCAAATTTTATTTTAATGTTTTTTGTTTAAATCAAAATAAAATGATTTAATGCTTTCAATGTCACTTTAAATTAGTCAAATCATAAAGTTTAAAATAATTTATTTCAATGATACCTTTGTACATATTTTAACCATATCGTCAAGTCTTTAGACACTTCAAAGTAAAATAGGTAACTTATTTTATTTCTCGTTCAATATAATTTTTTGGTATATGTCTATAAATAAATGATAATATCTGACATGTGTAGATATTTAATATCAAACATTCAGACAGTTTTTGTTTATAATGCTTGAATTTTAAATAATCTACTTTTTTAATTTCATTTTTGTTTCAATTAAAAATGAACAAAAAGAACAAAAAAAATAATATTCATGAAAACTTAATTCCTGGTAAAAATAGTTTATATTTGTATACATTTTTTGACAATAAGACAAGAAATCCTGCTCTCCTGTTTTTTGTATGTTTTCGTTTCGAATTGGACTTTAAAGCTATATTTATATCATTACCGTTTTTCGATTACGTTTTTGTATGGTACGAATGTTATTTGAATAATTGAGAACAAGTCAAGTATCTTAATGGGATTTTCAAATATGGTTTTCGTATTTTATATTCATCCAAAAATTATTTCCGAGCAGATTGTTTATTTCGATTTTACAACTGACAGAACTGCTGGCTAAGTGAAATTAGCTCCCATGTTCTCAAAAAGCATAGAGTTCAAAATTTTTAGAAAAACTCTTGTTTTGTGTTCTTTTTTTGGACTGATTTTGATAACCTACATAAAATGTGGAGATTATTTCATTAAAATGTTGACTTTGACTTTGAAGGCGTTAAATCGGAGGCCAATTGACGGGTCCCGAACGTGAAATAAAATGTTCACCGAACTCGCTCGCAATTAAGTCCATTGTTGAAAGTGCTGTGTGGTATATGGCACCGTTTTGTTGAAACCACATGTCATTCAAGTCAATCACTTCCATTTTGGGCAAAAAAAGTCTCACGGTAGCGATTACCATTCACAGTTACGTTACGAATCGCGGTCCAATGATGCCACCAGCCCATAAACCGCACCAAACTTTGAATTTTTCTGGATGCATTGGTAGCTCTTGTACTGCTACTGGCTGATATTCACTCCAAAATCGACAGTTCTTCTTATTTACGTACCCATTGGGCCGAAAATGAGCTTCGTCGCTGAATACAATTTTTCAGTAAAAAAAGAGGCCCAATTGCTTCTAAGGGCGACGAATCGATAATTGATAATTAACACTATCCAATACAGTAAATGTATAACAATGTAAATTTGTTGCGAACTTATTCACAATAGCCCGAATAGCCGCTTCAGTTGGTCGAACGAACTGAACAAAAAATGGAAGAAGCACGCGATGAACTTTCTTAACAGAGCATACATTTCGATAATAAAATTCAATAATTTGCAAACGTTGTTCGTGAAGATGTTTGACAGTAAAAAAAAAACGAAAAGTGCGTCAGCTGTTTAAACCAGTCAGTGTTGCCAAATAGCTAAACACAATCACCCTTTATAATACTGGTTGACAAGACCTGGTAATCAAATAGTTTTTTTCCAATGAGTTTTGATGGTCTGGAGTTAAATCTGATTTCAAAACTACTCTATAACGTAAGGTGTTTAGACATTACTTATACATATTTTGAGGCTATCTAATTTCATGAAGTACGTTTTTTTATAATATAATTCGAATATTTGCGAAAAATATTCCTGAGTGATTAGGATTGAGATATCTTTCAAAAATCTGAAAGAAACACTAAGCCATTTTAATGCTAAAATGGGCTTCTACAGAAAGAGGTAAAAACGATTTGAAAGTCATTTTTGTTCTTAAAACGATCCCAAACGTCTTCAAAATTCTAAAAATAAAAATAATGTTGAAAATGTAAAACTACTTAAAATTTCCAGAAACTAGCAAGATTTAATGCCGAGTTCTTCAAAACAGTTAGGAGTATGCACCAACTTATCTATAAAAAAGAAAGCATGACCAATGAATGGAACCTTAGTACATTACATTACATTACACACTACTCAGCACATAAATGTACAGAGCAGAGAACACATCACCTTGAGAGACTAGATTTTGTAAAGTGATTACAACACAAGACATTAATACAAGATAGAAGGACAGAAGAGAAAGAACAGACAGATGAACACAGAGTAGAGAACACAGCACCTTGAGAGACTAGATTTTGTAAAGTGATTACAACACAAGACATTAATACAAGATAGAAGGACAGAAGAGAAAGAACAGACAGATGAACACATGACACGGTAGGTTTTGAGCTGGTCCCCCATCTGTCTACTAACCACACTCGCTGATGCTTGATTTCTGTGATTGATTGAAACCGAAGCTTTATCAGAGACTAGAAGCCTCAGTATTGTTTGCCCGGTACTGAAAAAAGTAGACCCTTTAAACTGCACCAACTATAGTGGAATAAGTCTACTTAGCATCGCTTACAAAATCTTCTTTGCCGTAATATGTTAACGTCTAAAGTCTAATGCCTATCACAAGCAAGGTAGGTCTGGTAGGTCTTTATCAGACCAGGAAAGTCTACAGTCAATCAAATATTCACATTACGGTAGATCAAGAAAAAAACCCAAGAATATCAAATCGACACCCACCATCTTTTCGATTTCAAGGCCGCACATGACAGCATCTACAGGGAAGAGCTGTATAAAGCCATGTCTAGTATTGGCATTCCTGCTAAACTCGTCCGTGTGTGCATCGCTGCTCCATTAAGGTTGGAAACAACTTAACAGAACCTTTCGATGGCAAAATAGGCTTTAGACAAGGTGATGCGCTGTCATACAATTTTTTTAACATCATCCATGAAAGAATAATGCAGAGCTCCCACGTCAACAATAGAGCCACTATCTTTCAAAAGTCTATCCAATAACTAGCATACGCTGATGATATTGACAGATTTGGAAGAACTGAAGATTTCAATGGGAGTTTTGCGAGCATTGAGGCAGAGGCAGAAAAAATGGGCTAAACGGTTAATAAAAGCAAAACAAAGTACATGCTGTCATCAAAACGTCACAATCGACAGAAGTAAATTTAACGTACATAGCGACTTTTTTTTACCTCTGCAATGAACAAAGAAAACAACACCAGCGTTGAGATCAAACGCAGAATTACTTTTGCTAACCGCTGTTTCTTTCGGCTATGGAAGCAATTGAGTAGCAAAAAGAGCGACCAAATGTCGTGAGCTTAAGAGAAGATGGAACGACAAGCTCTACTGGTCAAGATTCGAATTCAGGATAACTAAGTCCTTTAAAATAGTATTGTTTTTCTTGTGTGACAGATTGTAGATTTGTGATTCAAGAAGATGAGAACGATTTTTAGTTTCGGACTTCAAAAAATTAGAAAATTAACATTTTAATGACGAATGGAACAAGTATAGGAAATTGATTCTTTTTTCATTGAGTCGATGATATTCGCAATTAATTAAAATAATGTCAATTTTATTTGCAAAATAACATCGCTTTCCTATTGATCAATTAAAAATGAAAAAAAACACTCTTGTTAATCAAATTCGATCTTTTCTGAATACGAATACCTTGTGAACTTGCCGAGTTCAACCTTTTGATCTGTGTCGTAAAATGAAGCCATCTTTTAAAAATTTGCTTTATAACACTTTACAAAAGTGATTTTGTAGAATATGGATGTCAAAAACTTCATTTTACGTTTTCGAACCAAAAAATGTTCAATTCGAACCAGTTTCAATGGGAAGTAAAAATATCAGTTCATTTCGCCAAAAAGAAAGCAAAATAAAAGTAAAATCTGCGTTTTGACAGATTTAGATAAATTATAATCAAAAAAGAACCCTCTTAAAAATATAACCCACTTTTTCAAAATTAACTAATTCAGTTGTGGTATAACTTTGAAAAACGAATTAATAATCCAAATAAAACCATTTCCTATTTGCAACTTTTGATTTTAATCCGCATTACCTACCAAGTTGACTAAAGTTAATGATGATGCCTGACGCCAAATGCATTGTTATTCATTCATCGCTTGTAGCACTCTCGTCTCATTTGTCTTCTATTTTTTTAAACAAATTAATTCGCCAACTTGTTAAAATTTCGAACAACTATGTATGTACGTTCCGTTTATAAACATAAGTACCTTCTATAGTGAAGCCTGCTGTAGGTATTCTCAATCAAAAAATTCAACAACCAAAAAACTATGTGTCTGTAAACGAGCACTATTTTTGTATTTAATACAAAATAAAGGACATCATCTGATTAATACCCCAACTCTTTGCAGCAACATAAAATAATTAATTCAACGCCCAACTTGTTGCACATGTTGGATGCTGCTGATGCTGTTGCAGCGCATGAATAACAATGTCTCTTTGTTGGCGGCGGCGGCAGAGTGTTTTTTTTGTTTTTGTTGTAATTTCCTTTCTTTTGTGTTCTTTACTTGACTTGGATTCATTCATGGCGGTTTGAACGGTTGCCAACGTCGTGTAAATGACTCAACACTTGAAACGCATTCATCAAAAAATTAAAAACTCAAAACAACATCAGATATGTTTTGTTTTGTTTCTGAATGACAACAACAATGTATTGGCTTGATGTTATCCAAAAATTATATTGTTTTTGACACAATTCCCGGTCGGAGGGCTTAGAACATGCCTCTAAATAGCTTTACCTATTAATTGAGGGTAAAAACTTTAATCCCCCCACATACAAGACCAAGTCTCGAGGGGTGAGAAATTGTTTCTTGATTTTTATTATCATATTTTTTTTTATTTTATTTTGTCTGGGGACCGACCGGGACGACCTCTATCCACTTTCTTTTACTCTACCTCGAGCTGGGCCGAGAGGAAAGGGAGAGGGAGGGGGCACTTATGTCATGGGATTATCAAGGATTGTTTATGGAAAAGTACTTGTGTGTATTATGGAACGATAAAGAGAGGGTGTTATTCACCACCTTTTATACGTTTTTGGTGTATGGAATTCTCCACCCCTTTGGCAAAATTGCAACAGCAACTGTTCAGAGCGGGCGTCGTCGCGTCGTCGTGTTGGTCGGTCGTTCAGTCGTAAGAAGGAAGGTGAGGAGGTATATTCTCGGTGAGAATGTATACCTAAGGGATAAGTTTCAATGAAAGTCATATTTTGTGTTCTTGTTGCTGCTGTTGCTATACTCCTGCCACTGCTCCTGCTCAGGAGTATGATACCTATACCTATAGAAACTGAAGTCTTGTGTAAAAGTTGCCTTCGACGACGACCTCAAATTGTTTTATGAAGTCAAGCTTGGTGTTATAGTTAAGAGAGAAGGGGATGTTTTTCAGAGGGAGTGTGAGGTCATATAGGTAGTTAAGTGTATCCAATCCACGTCATACCTCTACCATATGGTATGGTATGACCTGGAGAAGGATGAGTCATAAAAATATAACCAACCACTATATTACCGACCGTATAGTGTTGTGCGCTATGGTACGGCTACGGCTATTTTCTGTGCTGCAGACGGTGATGGTCGTGATGGTGGCTTGTTAAATTCTTTATTGCGGCATTTTTTGTTTTGAAAATATTCGAAAAGGTTTTCCAATCGATTTACTATAGCTAAGATCTATGTATGATGGAATTCTATGGGGATATCATGATGTTGGAATATTATTGCAAAATTGAAAACAAAAAAATAAATTCTAACCATGGAATTTTTTTAAGGTTTATTTTTTCTTTTCACTACCATGATGCAGATAGGTATAAATATTTGACATTTTGAAATGAATCAATCAACACGAAGAAGGAGTTTAAGGCATTCACACACATAGATAACGCGGGAGTGGATATTTGGGTTTTTTTTATGAGGAATGCCATTTATTTCAATCTAGCTAGGTATTTTCAGGAAATGAAGAATTTAATAAGACGTATTTTCTGAAAAGAATACATTTTCTTATATCACGTCATATCAATAGGAAAGAATGAAAATTTCGAGAAGGAGGGGGTAGACAATAGAGTATGTTACTGTAAGAGTAGTTAAAGTATTACAGTGTGAAAGTGTTATTACAGTGTAGGAATATTGGGTATTTACGTCATATCAACAGGGATAAACGACAGTATGGCAGTTGACAACGGAAAGACGGAAGTTTGTTTAAAAATAATATTACTGTTAAAGTAAAGAAAAAGTATTACAATGTTAAAATGGTATTACAGTATACAAACAAATTAAAACGTAAAACAGTTTAGTTGTAAAATTCAATGTTTAAATGTGAATGTTCATACTGCAAAACCTTTAAATCTTTTTGTTTGTAGAGTATTGCAATTTTATTGTCATACGTTAACTTTCATACTGTAATTTAAGTGGTATTAATGCAACACATTTATCCTTTACAAATAAATTATTATAGTAAAAGATAACCTCACACGTTCAAAATACACTCGTTTGGGGACAGGAATAATCATTTTGTATCACGTCACATGAATAGAAAGAAATTACAGTCTGACATATTACAGTAAGAGTATTATTATGTATGGTCACGTTACAGTGACACAATGCCTATTTTTACCGACAGTTTCGATAACTCTGTAATTTATTTATCATTCAATATTTTTAAAACTTTTCTATATTCTACAAGGTCTTCTGTAAAATTGATTTTTTTTTGAGGATTGTTAACAAGTGGCTGAACATCAAATCTTTTGTATATATTAGGACACTCTTTAACCTATAAAACTCTTCTGAGAATTAAACAAAACTTCAAATGTTTAAGTATACTATAAAGAAATCGAAATATGTCGACACCAAAAATGTTTATAATTCCATACACTTTTAAACAAAATATAAGAAAAAAATCGAATCCGCAGGAAACCACAAGCATTTCATTAGTCTTACACTTCGGCGAGTATACAGTCTGCATATAATTTCGTCAATCACAGCTGTGTGATTAAATAATTTTTCAATGAATTTCCTAATTAAAGATTGAATCGACCGTACACTCGTACCTTTTTATACATAGAAGATTTATTGGCGGAAAAGATTAATGAGCTATAGAGTGTTATCTGTCTTTAGCTCATCTTCATCACTCGAGCTATTGCTTCAAATTTATTCTATCAATAATATTATTTTGAGGTACATACTTGTATTTGAATATTGCTATTTTAGACATCAAACGCTGGGATTATACTACCTGTACATATGAATGTAAATTAAATTTGTGTATATTTAAAGAAGTACATAACTTGCCGTGTAGGTTTAATTGATTGGTGTTTTTTGTGTTGAATATTTATTGGAACTGCAATTTGTATAACATCGCGAAAACCGTCTTAATCAGCTTCAAATTTAAAATTGTATGTTAAAATAGCTGTAATCTTAAGATGTTGTTTAATATCATTTAAAAAATTGAAAAGAGGCTGGAATGCCACGCACACTAATAACTTCCCATCCCGTCTGTCGATTTGTCTGGTTTAAAAGTTTGAAGGTTTTCGTGTTGGGTTTAAAAAGTTGTAAGTTGAATTTTTCATACAAATTTTAAAATTACCAACAGTATTTTTCATATAAGGAAATAGTTTAGTTTTAAAATCTAGTTTTGATGTTAAATAGATTTATCGTCGAAAACAAATTTTTAAAAATTTTGGTAGTATTTCTTAAATGTTTACAAATTGGATGAATGAAATCAAAAGCCAAACATCAATTTTTACCAAATTTGCGTAGATTTTTGTAGATTTTATTTTTTTAAGAAAAACGGACTGTTGGATTTTTATAAAAAAAAAACTGCTGAATATCGAAAACATTATTTTCTGTGAAAAAAAAAGTTTGAAGATAATATTTTTTATTTTTAAAGAGCTATTAGAGTCGAAAGTTTTAGTACTGATTTTTTTTTAGGTTTTTATTTTTCGTAAAAAACTGTCAATTCGATTCTTCTCAAATTGTTACTGAATGTTGACAAAAATATTTTTTTAAAAGATGAAAGTAGTTTAAAGCTAATATCTTAAAGTTTTGAAAAGATATTTGAGTCGAAAATCAATTGTAACCAACTTTTATTAATTTTTTTGGTTACGTTTTTATTTTTTTGTAAAAAACTGTCAATTCGAATTTTTTTCAAAATTTCTCACAATATTGACAACAATATTTCATATAAGTTGAAATTAGCTGAAACCCATAATCTCAAATTTCGGAAAAGATATTGAGTCGAAATTCAATTTTACCAACTTTGAGTAATATTTTTTAAGTTTCTATTTTTTATAAAAAAAAACTGTCTATTTGATTTTGCTCAAAATTTTACCAGATGTTAAAAACGTTATTTTTCATTACACACAATTTTTTTGGAGTTAATATCATTTTGTATTCATAAAACTTTCATGGTAAAAATTTTTTTTCTCAGTTTTTTTTGATTTATAAAAAAAAGCGTTAAATGGATTTTTTTCAAAAACTATACTTGTTTGGTATCACGTCTCAATATATTATATAAAATTTAATTCAAGTCTGTAGCGTTTTTGGTTCGTAATATATTTAGAGGTAACCAAAATTTTCAACTATTTTTTTAACTGCTATGGGAAAAAAAAACCACCCACGCAATTTTCTTGAGAACCCTTTATGCACCTTTCTGCCTTATTTTCTATATAACCAAATTCATTTAAAGTCCATATCTCTTCTGGTTCTTGAGCGAAAAAACGTCGCGAACGTACGGAGGTACGAACGCACAGACATCTTTCTAAAAATCTTTTTTTTCGACTCAAGGAATCTTGAAACGTCGAGAAATGTCAAAATTTTTAATTTGATAAACCGGACAGAATAAAATAACTTCCTATGGGAAGTTAAAACAGAAAAAAAAGCCTAACGAGAATCAGCTTCAAGCCTTAATTTCCAAATTTTAAAACTCAATCGATCCTATTGTTTGGTATGTGGGACTGATGGACTATTGTTAGACTGTTTTATATACTTGGTCTTCACAATACCCGAAAAAACCTAAATTAAATCAAGTAATATCTTGGTGGGAAAAAAACATTTTCCATATCATATTTTGTTGGAAAATGTTGTTTTTTTTTCTTTTAAAAATTTATGAAGAACAATTTAACTAAGAGAGATAAGACTGAGACAAAAAAGATTACGAACTTATTAATGTACGAACTTTCTCAACTAGATAAGGTAGATTAAAGATTTTTCAACTTTTTCTTGAATCATAAAAACTCTTTAAAGTTCCAACTCTTTGGCATTCATTTAGTTATGAGCTACGCGATTTGAAAGTCAAAACTTAGATTCACACATGATAGCAATTCAAAATCAAAACTCATTCAAGGTCGTTTAAAGTCTTCGTTCCATACAATTAAATACAAGTAATCAACATGAAATCACATTTTCCAATAAAAACACTAAATTAAAAACTTCAGTGCCATAATCATGTCTTTAAATAAATTAACCCACTTCATTCCACAAAATACTAATATTGTCGCTCACAAATTAAGTTGGAAAAATTAAGAACTTAAATCAGAAAAAAAGAGTGAAAGAGATAGTCAAATAGACAGACAGACAAACCGAGAGAGAGAACCAAAGGAAATTGAACAAGCAACGATTGTAACAAACTTCACATTTCACTGACTGCATCCTGTCATCATATCCATAGGATAGGTATATGTAGGTAAGGTAGTCCGTCGTCATTGCTGCAAGTAGATACTATATAGAGAGTAAGAGTATAGCAAGCTGATGGGTTGCTTTTATAACAACTTCATTGGAAAACAAATGGAGCATGTGAATCTCAGCCAGAGTCAAGGAGAGAACTCAATGAAGCCGCATCATCAACATCAGCATCAGAATCAGAATCACCAGGACCAGAAGAAGAGATGAGAGACGAGACGACGACGACCCGTCTCTCTGTCTCCGGCTCAACTGGTTTATTATTGATAAAATGGTTCTTTATAGTTTTGAAACGTGCCCGACTTCATCTCCACTGCCATGACGTCGCATCGCAGACAGAAAGTAATGAACTTTTCCCTTCATCCTCTTCAATATTCCAAACAAAGTTATGATGAAAATAGTGATTTACAATGTTTAGTCCTTAAAGAGGATACCATATTATTATATTTATATGAAGTGCGATATGATGGTGGTAAAAGAGGAGTTTTATTGTAGATTTGCTCTTATTTTTTTTTCAATAGAAACTCTTGTGTGTAAAACTTGTTGAGTATAGTTTATTGATGATCGAATTGAAGTGGAACTCTTTTGTTGTGGCATCATTATCAAGCTATGGAAATGTAGATGTTTACATTTTAGGGTTGGATTTTGATACTCATACGAGTATATGTGTTATGTTTGTGGGAAATGATTATAAAGTTTTGCAAATATTTATTGAAAGTTTTTTGCTACTTATTTTGTCTTTATTATAAAAACTTAGTCAAGAAATCATGGAATTAATTTTTGAATTGCTCCATCTTTAATAGCTCGAATTTTGTTATCAATATTAGTGGCTATGTGGCACCGTTTTATTGACATAACAAATAACTTATATTTAGTCACAAGTTTCTGGTCAGCGAAATTGATCAATGCTGGCTGGCATGGAAACCAAAATATATACATAATTATCATTTGTGGATAAGATGGTATTTTTAGTATATGACTATTTTTTCCTGACTTAATTTATATCTCCTATTTTGTTTGCTGACTAAGATGTCAACTAATATTTGCTGATTAAGCTGTTTCACCAAAAATGCACACCATCAAAATTAACGTTAACACTCTTTAAGTTAAAATTATTTAATCTGTAGTTTGAAATTGAATTAGGCAAATATAAGTTTAAATACTAACTTGCAAACTATAGTTGTAAAACTTCTTAAAAAATACATTTAGAGTAAACCAAACATTTTTAGATGTTGATAGGAGTTGAAGTCCAGTCTTATCCAAGTTACTCTAAAATTTCCTAAATTTTTTGACTAGCTTAATTCTACCAAAGAACCAGAACAGACTGGTTTTAAAATCCCGTTTTTGATACGAAATCCCGCGTTCTAAGATACTGATTTTTTGAACTAGTGTCTTTTAAAATCCTGAATAATTACAATCTCACTTTTTAAAATCCCGTCATATCCCGATAGTCCTGTTTTTGTTTTTACAAAATAACAAATAGACAAATTCAGTGTAGTATATTTCCAAATTCTTAAATTTTTACAAATTGGATGAATGAAATTAATTTGATTAAACCTCCTTTGCGTACTATTTTTTTTTTGTTGAAAAAACGGGATGTTGGATTTTTATAAAAAGAATTATTATGTATATCGAAAACATTATTTTCTGTAAAATAAAAAAAGTTTGAAGACAATATTTTAGAATTTTGAAAAAAAAAATAAAAGAAGTTTTAAGCCTATATCACAAAGTTTTGAAAAGATATATGTGTCGAAAATCAATTTTCTTTTTTTTTATTTTATTATTTTTTTTGTTTAGGTTTTTATTTTTTGTAAAAAAAATATCAATTTGATTTTTGTCAACATTTTTCCGAATGTTGACAACAAATTTCTTATAAGTCAAAATTAGTTGAAAGCCATAATGTAAAGTTCTTGGAAAGATATTTGTGTCGAAAATACATTTTTTTTTTACAATACACTGTCCGTTCTATTTTTCTCAAAATGTTGCCGAATGTTTAAAACAATATTTCTTATAAGATAAAATTAGTTTGAAGTCATAATGTCAAGTTTTTGAAAAGTAATTTGAGTCAATATTCAATTTTTACTAACTTTGAGTAATGTTTTTTTAGGTTTTTATTTTTTATAAAATGTTTCTCAAAATGTTACCAGATATTAAAAATGTTATTTTTCGTTGCTCAAAATTGTTTTGGAGATGAAATCTCAAATTAGCCGTTCGGATGCGGCCTAAAATTGTAGGTCCCTTCCATTCCTGAAAACAGTACTCGCACACAGGTATGGTTGCGAGTTGTAAGGCACTAGCCCTGGTTTACAATGGACTGGTGCGCCACCCAAATAAAAATAAAAAATTAATTTTTCGATTTCCTCAAAATCTTACATCCTAATGTGCAACCAAAACTTCAAAGAAGTAGGAAAATTAATTTAAAGATTAGATGATGACTCCATTTACAAATAATTACAAAGTAAGGGTTTTTATATAGTAAATGCAGATCTCACCAAAGTTCACCATTTTTGACAAATTTCGAAATAAACATCTAATTTTCTCGTTTCAATTGAATTTCACTTATTTATTTATTATTATTGGTTTAATGGTTTGTTTACGGAAACTTTTTAAAATTTTTGAAGCATTTGCAAAATCAATCATATTTCATCCAAGTGAAAGCCTTTTTGTGATCTCAACACAAATCACTTATTTATCGAAAAACCTGTACCTAATAAGAAAATTACGCATTTATTTACCTTTAGTTCTATTTTAAATCCTTTTATTTCATTCATCATTATTCTCAATCCATTTAGTTTTTCATTTTCCACAAAATGCACGCAAAATAATACACATTAACACGTCAATGCTTAACAAAAACAAATTACTAGAAAACAAAAATTGGTCAAGGTCCATCCCCGTGTTACACTCGTATCTTAGTGATACGTAGGAGCAAGCATTGTAATCTGTCAAAGTCTTATTTTCTTTGATTAAGTTTTAGTTCCAACTCTAACGCTAAAACAACAAATAAAACACTCAACCTACATAGTATACGTAGACAAAACATAAAACAAAATATTTATAAAAGACGCACCTTTAGAATTTTATTTTAATTAAAATCGAAATGGTCCCAAGTAAATTGCCTGTTCTTTTAGTTCGTCTTTAATACAAAGATAAGCTGTATGATGTATCTATGTTTGTATCTAACAATAGGCTGGTTATAAAAATCAAACTAAAACAATAATATCACCACAAAATTTATCACGCATCTCTGTATCACATTTTTGTGAAGAAAAACTATGTTTTAAATCTAATATTAAATAAAAAACAAAACAAAAAACTGAAATAATTTATTGGTTCAAAATTTGTATACAGTGAGACGAATTCACTTCAAATTTGTAGGTGGTATATGAATCAGAATATTATGTGGATATTCTTTTTTTATGTTGATGATCGGTTCTTTAAGGAATTTGTCAATTAAAATAACGTGCAAAGTATACACAGGTAAAATTAAATCAAAGCTGGATTCAAATTAAATGGCGCCCAACAGAAGCAATGACTTTTTTTTTTTGTTTATAAGGTCTATTTTGGAAACTTTTGGAAAATTTATTTTTTTTAATTAGTAAGTTATGGCTAACAAAACAAACTCTCCGGGGATAAAACCGCTAATAAGTTTTTATAAATTCGGGGTTTTTTACATGTTTGATTGTGTATTACTTTAAAAGCTAATTAAAGGCAAGCAAATAAACTATTAATCAGTCCATATAGAAAAATTTGAGAGATTTCTTTTGTTTTCCATTAACAATAATCCAACCCTGATGTTTGAAAAATCTTTTTACGAGATGAGGGCGTTGTTTCATTTATAATGACGAATTTATTTTATTTTAGAATAAGAAAAGTATAAAAACCATTCAGTTTATAAATAAAACTTTCGTTAAATTCTGAAATACATATGTAGATGCTTATTTTTATTCTTAAAACTATTCTCATCAATTGAATAAGAAATGTATATTTTCGTACAGGTAAAATACACATCTGTTGATTGACACTGATTGTAAGGTGTTTTTTTCGATTGCACATTCTAACCTATAAAAATAGAAAAGTTTGTAAGTAGACCAACATGGTCTGTGAATGATCCTTAAAATAGACAACCACAGACGATAGTAATGATGAACAAATAATTATTGTATTTGCGCTACAAGTAGTGTGTTTTGTTCTTTAATAAAATGATTGAATTGTTGTCAATATGAAGCAGAAGCCATCTTATGTTGAACAACCATTAACCTACCCTACACTGTCCATAGCACATCCAGGACTTATATCAATTTGTTTGAGCTGAAAATGGAACTAAAAGTATATTTCATATTTCTATGTACCACAATAATTATGCTTGTATATTTGGCATGCAAGTGAATAAATAATGTTGATTGATGCCTAAAATGCGGTCGTTCGTCAATATGAAAACAGGAAAAAAACAAAATAAGAAAAAGAAAAAGAAAACACACCCCCACAAATTTCACGGGAGAAATCACGGGTATCTTTTTGCTGAAAATGACAGATACATTTTGAAGATAAAGACGACGACAACGGACCTCGATACCCTGAATGAATTGACACAAAGAGTAATTGCCTCATTTTGGAAACATGAGTTTTTGAACTTGTTTTTTTGTTTTTATATCATTGTTTTTTTCCTTTGAAGAAAAAACCAAAATATTTATTTGACACATGTGTTTTTAGATTTGGCTTAAAATTGCGAAATTTTAGCATTTCTAGGTCAAAATTTAACCAATTTATGTTAAAAAAGCGATTTACGTGAATTCTTTGAGGTTTAAATTTAAAAACAATCTGTCAACAAACATAAATATAGATTATTAGTAATCGATTGAAAAACTTAGTCTACTAAGCTAATTGACGATGATTGTCAGATCTGTTAGAAACAAAAGGATGTCCTTAAAAAAAGCTTTCAATTTTCTATCACCTAGATGCTCAATATTATTGTGCAAAATATTGCACTTATGTATGTCGTGTATAGACAACATGCTGAGTGATGCTTTCTTTATGGATCCTGCCTTGCAACGTGAATGGTTGGCCCAATTTTCTAAGAATCGCGTCAAAATAACACAATGTTTGTTCCACTATGTCGTCTACAACTGCACTGCACCACTTTTTTCAGAATCCAAATTTAGTTTGAATTCTTTTCTATAATTGGTGCTCAAAGAATTACATTTCTGTATTGTTTGCTGTTTATAGCTTCGGAATCTCTTTCCATGTAATTTTTCATAATGTTTACTTGCAAACTGTTTGACAAGTATTGCATTCGTAAAAAAATCTCGAACTCGAGATTTTAATCAAATACGACATCACGATGGAACAGAAGTCGAAAAAGGTGGGTCCTTCGGTTTCGTCCGTCTGTCAATCTGTCCTCGCCCCTACAACCCCAACCATTTTTTCGATGACTTTAAATTTGAAAATTTAAGGTTCTTAGCCGATTCGGGTTCGAGTTCTTCATACAAATTTTTTGGTTAAAAATCCAAAATTCGAATTATCTCAAAAACAATTCGATCGATTTTTTAAATTTGTACTTACATTTTTATTCTCAATTTGGCTTCTTTAAATATTTAAATTATATTTTCATTGTAGATCCGTTATTCTGTTTCTGTTTTAACTTTTCTCAATAACCAATGAACCGATTTCAAAAATCTTTACTCGTCAAATTTTAAAACTGAATAAAATATAAAATATTGTGCAAATATACACACACACGATACAATATTTTATATTGTGCAATAAATTTCAAAAGGGTTTTTTATTTTCTATAATAATATTTAACAACCTTGCAATATTATCCCTAGCTGCTCAATAATATTGTGCGATATTAATTACGTCGGCTTCGCCTGACGTTTATGGCTGAATCACAAACACGCTTTAGCTTCGGCTTCGCCTGACATTTACGAGTTCAGCCATAGGAACTCAATGCATGCTTTCACAATGAAGCTTCGACTTCACGTTTCGTTTGACAATCGTAGGGAAAAGAACGTAATGTAACGTAATGTGCCTCAAAACGGAAGCTCTAGTTCAATTATCTGAACATTTGCTTTGTCTGACAGCTCATCAGCTGTAAAAAAATGTCAACAAACAAAATATTTGCTCTTTGGAGGGATGAAATAATAGAAATGTCATTCAAAGCAACCTCGAAGCAGGCCTAACGTAACGCAGACGAAGCCGAAGCTGAAGCGTGTATGTGTTTCAGCCATTACGAGTTCAGCCATAGGAATTCAATGCATGCTATCACAATGGATGTCTATGACCTCACGTTTCGATTGATAATCATAAGAAGAAAAGCGTAATGTAACGTAATGTGACTCCAAACGGAAGCTCTAGTTTATGGCTGAAACACAAACACGCTTCAACTTCGGCTTCGCCTGACGTTTACGAGTTCAGCCATATGGAGCTTGGACCTTACGTTTCGATTGTCAATCGTAAGGAGAAAAGCGTAATGTAACGTAAGGTCTAGTTTAATTATCTGAACATTGGTTTTGTCTGACAGCTCAACAACAAACTAAATATTTGCTCTTTGGAGGGATGAAATAATAGAAACGTAAATGTCATTCAAAGCAACCTCGAAGCAGGCCCACCGTAACGCAGACGAAGCCGAAGCGTGTTTGTGATTCAGTCATAACACTGAGCGTCTAGAGATCAATTAACAGTATTGCCAGAAATGTGATTGTTAGCCATTTAAGGTTATCGGAAACTTCTTTTCCCATAACTTTGTTCCCACATTCGAAAAATTGGTATCGGGAATTTTTCGAAATTGGGAAAAAAAATTCCTATGGAAAAGTACCTATCGGCAAATTTTTTTTCTATGGGAAAATCTTGTGGTTTTCTCTCTGCATATTTCCCCGTTATTTAGTTGTCGGAATTGAAAGCGGAGCAAACAATGTAACCAATTCAAAAACAAAATAATAATGAAAATATTAATAAAAATGTATATTTAAAGCCGAATTCAACAAATAGTCACCAAGTTCAAGTTTTAATCAGTTTTAAAAAGGAGAAATTGGTAATGGTCTTAAAACAAATTGGTCTAAAGAAGATGTATCAAAATTTTGGAAAGAAGTAGAAAAAGAACTCAACAGTTTGGGCCTATTTGATAACCTTGATTTTTTTCTTTAAAAAAATAATTTAAAATATGGCTTGATAAAAAAGTACTTGAGGAAGAAAATGTCTGAAAACAAGAAACAAAAAAAGTAACCGGTGGAGGCCCAAACAAACAGTATAAATTTAGTGCGTTGGAGTATACGATAATACGAATTTGTGCCTTAGAAGAATCGGTGGAAGAATGCACAGACGCTTTAACTTTTATTCTCAAAGCTGAACATTGAAAACAGAACTTCAACTCCTCGTCCTACAGAAAAGCCAGAAAAAGGCATAACTTGTGACATCGCTTTGAAACGAGAAATTGAAATCCAAAATAACTCTGCAATAGGGTTAAAGAGGCAGTTGAGGCTATGAAGAAATGGAATACCATTTTAAGAAAACAAACAGGCCCAATGACAAAATAAGTGAGTTTCAGAAGAAGATGTTGGATGAAACCTCAAGGCACAACCTTGAAATGGAAGCGATGAGAACGCAGATATTTAAAGCAAAGCTCCAGTTCCAAAACAGTTTACTTAAAATCTCCTTATGAATCTTTGTCACCTTCGTTGTTCTCGTATTTCATCGATTAATAAAGAAAGGATATTCTTTGCATTTTTAACTATGGATTAGGTCTAGGACGAAAACAAACATTTTTTTTCACTAAGAACCGACTGTTAAATCATTCCAAAACTATGTTCGAAAATAAAAACAATTTTGCAATTTTTTATTATTTTCATGTTGACAAATTTGTTCCCAAGGAAAAAGAATTCGTTGGGGAATTCCCGATAGTAGGAACTTGCTCCCAGGAAGGAAAACATTCCTAGGGAAAAATATTTCCCAACGAATTCCCGATAGGGCTGATTGTCAGGCGAACTTTTGAGCTAAGTGATAAGTTTCAGCTAAGCTAAGCTAACCGTCTGCGTAGTTATATCCAACTCAATTTATTTTGAGGAACAATTTCCAATAATAATTGTTAACATGGTGAAATGTTCAAGAGGTTCCCATAATATAACGAAACAAAAGTTCAAAATTGTTTGCAATGCCTGAATATTTAATTTTGTTTAATATTTATTATTTTTCTAGTCACATGAATAAACATTTTAAGACTTTAAGACAAAATCTGCCAACCTTGTAAGAAGACAATTTGTTTTGGAAGATATTTGGCCATCGGCTGACTGATCGGACAGGATCTGACAATAGTCAGCACTTAGTTTAGCAAATGACTAATTTAAACAAAAAAAAATGATTCCAATAAAAGTGTACATACAAAAATCGTCATGTCGATCAACCACTTTAATCATATTCTTTTTTCTTTTTTCCACCGGCGAACTTTAACTCATTCTTCTTTGCCAAAGCCAATTTAATTATATTTCAACAAAACTAATTTAAAGTAAAATATTTACACAAAATACATTTTTAATCAAAAGCCTTGAATCTCTATAAAGTCTCAATCATAAATATATTATGTACCTTATTAAATATTAGAAATCCCGCCCAATTATTTCCAAAACATTAATTTATTTCACACTTACCTCGTTTACGATTCATTTATTATATCTAAAAATTCCACGAACACAAAAATGTTCATCTCGCATTCCCAAAGGCCTAATATATATAATTCGCACATATTTAATTTAAGATGTCAAACTGTCAAAGTGCAATTCAATTAAATGCATTTATAGCAGATAATAATTTACCAGACCAAACGACTGTCCATATATTCAGACCTAGGTACATATTTAGATAGGTACTGTATTCATAAGTTTGTTTTTATTTAATACACTGTATGTGCATAGTATTGGTTTGAATAACATTTAAAATTTAATTGTTTTAAAATTGAAACAATTTTTTATTTTAAATAGTTATGTAGATAATTTTGTTTATTTTTGATATTTTTTTCTTCTATGCACACACAAAATTATACTTACAAATCCTAGGGGTTATAGATTTAAAAATAATTAAGGGAACACATTGTTATGGGATAGCATTTATTCTTTTTTAGAAATGTAGGTATATACATTTTACTTGTTTTAAATAGAGAATAATAAATATAAATTTATGTTTTTTTTTTGGAAAATTTGGTTCATTTAGTTTAATTGCATAATTTAATAAATATTAAATTTAATTTCAACTTTTTATCAAATAAAAGAAGCTAAATAGAATATTAAATAAAATGCTTTTTTTTCTTTTCAGATAAACAATAATTTGTTAATTCAAATGGTAAGTTAAATAAAATAAATTACACAATATTAACATATACATAAGTGCAGACAAATAGAATAAATGCATGTAATTTAAATACTTACTTGAAAACTAAATTCTATAATGGCGCATGCCTCGACTTGAAATGCTTTACCAATAGATTTTTGTTTATATCTATTTAATTGGGTAAGATGGTCTTGAAACAATATCTCTAATATATTTGCAGCAATTAATTTACTTATTTCTTACGCTTTGCACTTCTAATATGGAACCTCATTTAATCCTAAAAAGGTTTAAGCTTGTGCAAAACTAGTTAAACCTTACACGTTTTGAAACTTACTTGTTGCTCTAACCTTTATTTAAATTAAAAAGAGACTTTTGGTAATGAAATTTAATTCACAACTTGTCCCATCTTCGAAAATTGCAATTTTGGATAGAGTTGAAAGTATCACTTGGAATGTATATACCCATAACAATAACCTTTCTATTGACCTTTTACAAAGACTCATGCATGGTACAACCTGGATCAATGCAATATGCACAGGACACTGTCGGATAGGAGCAGATGCTGCAAAGATGGACATTTCCCCCTACTCATTGCTAAAGTTGCAGGAAAAGAAATTCACGTAATTTGAAAATGTCCAGCCTTGTTCAGTTTAAGAATGCCATCATTCGGAAGGACATTCTTGAAAGATCTAAACGAACTTTCCGAAATGAAATTCAAAGACTACATTTCTTTTCTGAACGCGATAAAATATATGACTCTTTGAGATGTCATTATATCAACCCGTTGTAACATAACATAGCTTAGCCAAAGGTCTAACAAGAGCTGCTCTTGTGTTCCATCTCTTTTTACCTAAGAATTTTACCTTTTTCCTAAAGCGTTTTACAAGACAATCAATAAATGTTTTCATTAATTTCAACCATTTTTAAAAATATATTTTACTTCTTTGCGTGAAGGACCTTCCTAATTGCCTAACACATAATTTGTTGACGAATTTTTTTAATGTTTGCGAACTAGAAAATGTCGTCTAAAAGTCAGTTTCCTTCGGGTGACAAACCTTTCTAAAACATGATTTTAACTTCTTCTGGAGTAAAAAATCTTTGTTGCTTATCTTTGAGGTTTGGGAACAAGAAAAAGTTTACGTTCATTAAAATTTCAATTAGTTTGAATTTGCATGATAATGTGTTCCTCAACTTTCGGTAAGCAAATACTTAAATAGCTTTTCGAATTGAGAAGTTCTGCGTTTCTTAAGTGATGTTTCATCAGCTGTGATCATATTGAACAGCATTTTGAGCCACCACCATTGAAATTACTACATTTTGTTCTTACACATATCGTCATTGTCGTTTTTTGAGTGAGTACACAAGTTTGGGCATTCAAACGTGGACATTCTTTTTTCACAAATAACTTCTCATTAATGTTAGTCATACACAGTAATTTTTTTATTGGAGAGGTTCATACATTGCTGAGAAAAATTTACGAAGCAGAAACAATACCAACATAATTCAAAAAAATCAATTATCTTTCCACTCTTCAAAAAAGGTGACGCTAGTCTTGTATCTAACTATCGTGGGCTTTCATTTTTAGGTACCCTCCGCAAATTATTCACATTAGTTCTCCTAAATCGTCTCACTACTTCGATCGAAACTAACAATATATCAATGAATTCCAGAGCGCATATCGAACAGACTATAGCACTATTGATCAGATTTTTAATCTTTCATGCCTTATTCAGCCGCAACTAAGGCAGAATAAGAAACTTTATGCTTGGTTCGTTGACTTAAAAACTGCGTTGACAATATTAACAGAGAAGCTCTTATTCACAAACTTATAACATTGGACATCTCGATGAAAATGATTAAAATTATCAAACTTTTATATCAAGATACAAATGCAGCCGTCTGGGATAGTAGCAGTACCTCTAATTTCCTTGGAACGAGCAAAGGCGGTAAACAAGATTGCTTTTTGAGCGCTCTGTTTTTGTCTTGTTTTTTAATGACCTACATTCTGAACTGCCCATCGGAATACATGTTTAAAGAATGTTCTTTTGTATGCTGATGAAATTGTAATTTTGGCTGAGAGTCCAGCTTTACTTCAAACAATTATAAACAAGTTCAGCAACTACTGCGATAAATGGAACCTTGAGGTTAATCTTGAGAAATCTGAAATTGTTATTCTTAAGAATGGAGGTCGAAGAGCATTAAGTAAATAATGGAATTTCAAAGGTGTAGAAGTAAAAATAATAAACCAGTACAAATATCTTGGCGTCGTCTTTACATATAATATGTCTTGGTCTGAAAATCTGACAAAGAGGCTTGCAGCATCAAAAAATGCAATCAACGCAAACTGGTGTAAGTTCCTGAAAAATAAGTTAGTGCCACATTTAGTTTAAATTTAAAGTCCATGACTCAGCCTCTCAAGTATGGGGGTACAAAGAGTATATACAATGTTAAAAGCTTCAAAGGTTTTTCGTCAAAATATGTTTCAACCTACCAGGTAATACACCAAAATACGTTATAAACATCCAAACCGGTCTTCCAAAAGCTTTTGTTCCTACCCTTGAAATACATTTGAAATATTTGCGAAAAATTTTCAGTCTACCCAGCTCTAGATTACCACGCATACTTTCATCAGCAGTGCTTCGCTAAAATATTTATTAGCCCAATGGTCAGGCCTTTTCCGTGCGACTGGCATCGTTGTCAACTATGAATTAACTAATTTTGATTGGAAACATGTCCACACGCTTTTGATTAGTGCAGCGGCCTTAGTATGTACCTCGATTCTACAATGAAATTGCTCGAATTCGAAAAATTGGCTACTTTCTAACCAAAGAGAATTGAAGAGTTCTAGTAGTGCCAACTATATTATTATGAACTTTCGAATAACTGAGGAACTACCTAACTCGAAGGTAGTATTCAAATCAAGGCAAAATCGAAAATAATCACTCTACATCAAATGTGTTTGCGAGCGAATTTTTTTTTTTTGTCCAAGTGTAAGTAAAATGTTGAATATGAGTTTCATCTACCACCGAATTACACAGGAAATTCGTAATTTTTGCCAAAAACAGCGTTTGAACTTTCGTTTCTCTTCCTCATTAGTTTCAAAATTCATCATCAGCGGACACATGACTCTTTCAATTGAAGTTAAAACTTCGGCAAGTATTTTTGACATGGTTTGTTATGCAATTCCAGCGTTCTTGTCACCACCGATTTGGTTTTGGTAACCTCCTGTTGCCAAAAAATTCAATGCTGCTGATAATTTAATGATAATCGGAACAGCATTTTTTCATCTGCGAGTAGTCATGTCGGATAATATGGTGTTGAGTAACACCATAAATCCGTCTTTAGAAAGACTGGAGCTCTTAACAAAACTAAAACAAGTGTATATTTTTAATTAAGAATGCGTTCAAATAGTCTACCGTATATATGTATGTATATGTACAAACCTTTTCTCACTGAACTCTATTATTTTGGGATTATCTCTTATTCTTCTGCGTTTAATTTGCTCGTACCGTTCTTCATTTCCTTGAAAATTGAACCAAATCCCAACGGTGTCCATTTTTGTAATAATTTTTTTTGTCCAAAAATTTGATATATTTTTTTTAACTCGTTCGAAAGTTAAAATTTTTTTGAAAACAAGTTGGTATAACCGGCATCCGATTCTACTTCCATACGTAGTTAGATTTTAAAGTTACATAGTAGGGCGCCAGTATTAATAACGTTCTTATTTATCTAAGCTTTAGCTTAACAAAGAAAAATATAGAATAGCCACAGTCTTATAGAAGAAGTAGTTTTGAAAGTAAATTAAATTTGTATATAAACCAAAAATAAAGTTTAATTTTGGTGTATATGAGTTAAACACATAAAAAACTGATTTTATCAAACTAATTTTCAAGATTCCAGAGCCAAAAACAATGGAAGTTAGACAATATAAGGGACTTCATTTGCAGTCAACTTCATTCTTGAAACGTACATTATGACGAAGGCAACTAATTAGTTTTGTAAGTGTCATGAATTTACTTCACAAACCTTTCTTAATATTTACTCAGTCAAGCAACAAGTCAATAACGATCTGTATATAGCATTGTAATGAAATGATACTTATTTCTTTTCCAAACTTACAAGGAACTCTTTTACAGAAGCATGAAATGAAGTTGTGTAGAAAATAATTAAATCATAAAGTAATAAAGTTCAGCTCTCAGTTGAATAAAAAACAATATGATCAACTGTTATTTTGACAGAAGTTGACTTGACAAGATAGTTAGGCCGATTTTTCTTGAATAACTCTGCAGGTAAGGTCATTTTTTGGCAGCTAGCCAATGAGATGCTAGAACTTGCCTAATTTTCAAGTCCCTTATGTAGTGTGAACCTGCCCAATCTTAAAACTATTTTATTTATATATTTACAAAGATAGGTATATGTGCAACTTAGTTAAGAGTAAACTTCTTTTAACTTTCAACTTAAACATTGATTTTTTAATATCCAGCATCACATTTTATTTCTTAAAATCAAAACACAACTTATTTTTATATCTGTTATGAATTATTTTTATTTTATTCAGCAAATTTTTGTTTATTAGTTAATATTTTCTTGTTCAATAAGAAAAAAACTGTGTTAAATAAAAATCACGATATATGTATTTATTTTTGAATATAAAATCTGGAAGCTAAAAGGCAAGTGACCGAACAATGTTTGAGTTACCTTATTTAAAAGGTTTTCAGCATTTTAGTTTTTGTTTGTTTGTATTAATTTTTTATCGCATCATATATGATATTTCCCCCTCACTCTCATGATATATTTGACTTGATTAACTTTCATGCTAACTTTTCGCTGTCACTTTTAATAATAATTTCGACGATTAAAAACAAAAATAAAAAAGAAAACAAAGACAAAACATAAAAAGAAACTAACTATATACTTCAAATTGTTCACAGCAAAACAATAAATTAATTTAATTTAATTAATATGAAAAATAATAAAATGCATTGCTATGTTTCACAATTTTTGCTACCCCACCCAGAATCAGAATCAAAATCTTCATGATTATGAGTAGTGTTGGTTCGGTTTTTTTTTGTTCTGCTGCTGGTGATTGATGGATAGTGGCCTCCCTTAGAGCAGTGCGCACTTGCGTTTGGATTTGGGGCGCATCACCGGACACAACACCGACCTGATAGCCTCATCGAAGACAGTCTTTAGTCCTTTCTGCGTCAATGCTGAACATTCCAAATACTTGACAGCACCAATTTCCTTGGCCATGGCCAATCCTTGGGGATAGGTTATTGGTGATAGCTTCTTATCTTTTAGTTTTTCGATGGTTAGTTTGTCCTCGCGCAGATCCAACTTGGTTCCGACCAAGATGATTGGCACACTCGGGCAATGATGACGTACCTCGGGATACCACTTCGCCCGAACGTTCTCAAACGAGGCTGGATTGACCAGCGAAAAGCAAATTAGGAAGACATCGGTTTGTGGATAGGACAATGGTCTCAAACGATCGTAGTCCTCTTGTCCAGCTGTATCCCAGAGGCCCAGGTTTATGGGCTTGGCATCGACCATAACATTTGCAGAGTAGTTGTCGAACACCGTCGGGATGTATTCTCCTGGGAAGGCATTTGTTGTGTAGCTAATCAGCAGACAGGTCTTACCCACGGCTCCATCGCCCACAACCACACACTTTATAGCTTGCATTGTTCTTGTTGAGTATTTTCAGTGTTTTATTTTTGTTCTATTTATTTTTTTCTTACTATTCAGCCTTTCAATGTCACAATCACAACAACAACAACATCGACAACCGATAAAGTAGATAGGTACTTCACAGATTATGGCAAGAAGGCAAAGGTGAGGTTTCTGCGAATGGGAATTTAATTCTTCGTATGTCGTTCTATTCGGATATGGAACTTGTTTCCCTTTTTCAAATCGAATGAAGCTCAGCACCAGCACCAGAATTTAGTTAAGAAAAACGCCACAAACACGAAAATATCTCTGGAATTAAATTCCTAATTAAATTGTTTTCTCAACCAACAAAAGAATCTCATTCAATTAGATGGAAGTATAGAAAAAAAAACACACCCAAGCTGATCGCACTTTGTTCGAAAACTACCACGATAGATGATAGACGACGACGACGTCTCTGTTAGATAGACGATACTGTTCTTACATCCGATGACATTTGAATGAATCGACGACGTAGAAAGAAAAAACCAATTCCACGGAAAATAAGGGTTGTGCTACTCTAGTTTTCCAGTTTGCCATATGAGCAGTTGCAAGTTAATACATCTCTCGCTTTACTTCGCAAATACTTTTGGTTCGTTTTAACTCGAGAGAGAAGGGTAGATGCAGGTGAGGGACAAAGAGAGATGTATATATGATCATTTTCGAGTGCATGCGTGGTTGACGTTCGTTGAGTTTGTTTGTGTTTGATGTTCATAAAAATGGTTCTGGTTCTGAGTCACCCGCAACGAAGGATTTTTGGCTGACATTTAGATTCTCGTATTCACTGGGGGCAAAGTAAACTGTGAACGTGATCGCGATAGGATGAACAGAATGAACAAAATATCAAAAATGAAAATGACATAAGCATTGACAGATTAATGTCGAAGTGTGTATTGCTCACTCTGTTGTTTGTGTGAAAGATCTGGTTGTCTCAATTTAGTTTTAATGTTATCTCATGATACACCAGCAACAAGCAGCGGACCACCTTCGAACTTCTATAGCAGTGGGATGTTATAATATTGTTGGTTGTCTGATGTGTCATGTCTTTTTTCGTTGATGTGTAGTTTGATAGATAAGGGTTAGATCGCATGGGTGTTTATTTGTTGATTTGAGAGTTACCAGATATGTTTCGTTTAAGCTAAAAATAATGCGTACAGTTTCGTAGATTCATTTAATATAAATACAGATGTGTGTCTTGGAACTCTTAGAAAATTGTATGTATTTAGAAAATTAATTCATCATCATTAAACTTCATTTTTTAAATACATTTATTGGACACTAACGCAAACGTCTGATTAATTAAATTAAATTCTTAAGAATATTCTGTTTTCAAAATTTTAATAAAATCAAATGAACAATTTTAATTGGAATTAGGTACTTTATATCTCCCATTTTTCACAGAAGGTAGCAATAATATAATCGATACTTTTCTTGGAAGGATTTTGAAGGATGGTTTTTTGTTAATGGTAAATAGTTCCTACTTTTCGATACCTAATTTTAAGCCTAAGGATTTTATTGCTGGTGAAAGAGACGATCAACAGGAAAACAAGCTTAGAATAGTCAAATGGTATTTATTGCTTAGATATATGTCAATGGGCAAATATAGTTAAAAATTAAAAAAAAAACGCTTATTTATCCGATTTGTGTAAGGAATGTATAAACACAAGAAATCTATCACATTTTTGCATACAACGAGATTGGCTTTAAATAATTCTAATTAATGTTGCTTAATGTAGAGTCAGACTCTCAAACAAATTTGACAAACGAGCTTTGATTGAAGAGAATTTGAAAATCTGAATGCTTCAATAAACGGATTGTCAAATTTGATGGTTGGATAGGAAAATATTTGGAAATTCTTCTAGTTTGACAAACCATATTTTATAACGTGAGTCTTGGATGCAATAGGTAGTTGCCTAACTTCACTCCTTTTTATTTTCAGTAGAACAAAAATATGCTTACAGACTGTTTTTAAACATTTGATTTTGTTATCATCACCCTTTAAAATAGCCTTATAAATAACTAATTTTAAAATGAAACAATCAATAAAGATTGTTTTTCAAAAAAGTACGGACCGACTAAGGCGGCGGTTAAAAATTAACACAAAACGGTAACCTTTTGAGGATGATAAACCTGGTGAGCCTCGCGTGGTCCTATATAAGGCAATTTCGGTTGTTAACAGAGCTACTTATGCAAAAATGCGCCTCGTCACTAAAGATGATTTTTTGGAAAAAATTGTTGTCCTCTTCAAAACGATTCGGAGCCCAGTCAGCGAACAAACGGCGTTGTCATGAACTTTGAGCTCTGTGGTCAGTTGGACCTTTCCTTGGTCGGTGGATTAGGCCACCAAATGTTTAAGAGTCGACTTGTGAAGGACCACCAAGTCTACCATAAAATAGGCACATTGCGCGAAATGTTTGCTCATTTTTATAACAAAGTTTAATCATTTAAACGTGCTGTTCAACGTGTAACTTGCCATGATGATTTGGCATAAACAACTGAATAATAAATAAAAGATTTGACAGATGTCACCAAAACAAATGGCCGCCATGGGGCGCCAAAATTAACCCGCGTCAATTGAGAAACCCTTGATACAAAAATCTGTTAGCAAAGGCCAAAACCTCAGCTACTTTCGTAGAAGACAACTGTGAGATTTAGAGGTCATTTAAAGTTGACAATTTATTAGGTAATCTGTAGTCTTATTTTTTTGGACAATATTTCTCACTTTCGGCGTTCTTAATTTAATAAGCTACAATCAGAAAATAGTAAAAAATGGCTTAAATTATAGTTTTAGATAATAATATAAAAATATGCGATCGTAAAAGTGGTCAAATTTATTTTTAGTTCACTCTTACTCGTACAATCAAGTTTCAAATTTTGTTTTCTGTTTGTCCTAAGTTAAAAAAACGCGTAACTTTGTCACAAAAACAAAATTGTTGGTTATTAGATTCGAAACCAATTTCACAGTAATCTCAAATCTAATAAAATGACAGCTTAGTTATCAAATTGTTTTAGAACACTGTTGTTCAGCAAGGTATGGTCTAACTATTTAATTTGGATGTCTCCCTATGAAAGCATTCCAAGATTCCAACAGTTTTCTAAATATGCCATATTTAAGACCTAAAACACAACAGTTTAGGGGGTTTTTAGTGCATTTCGCGCAGAAATGTAAGAAATTGTTTTGAAACGTTGTTTTTTCCAAAAACTAAACACACTTTTCTTGTTTTAATTTCTATTAATGCGAAGAACGCTGCAAAAATTAAAAAATCCAGAAAATTAGAGAGGATCTGATATTCAAAAATGTCGGGCTTTTTTGACGTAGTTTTTTCTAACTCAATTTTCGGGAGTTTCTTATTACTCTCGTTATCAATCTGCTTACTCGTATTTTGATCTTAGATCAAACCTAAAAATTGTAGAGATAAAAAGATTTGGCTCTTGGATTTAAGGATATAGTTTTTAAGTATCTACATAATTACTCTAAAAAATTAAATTAAAACAAAGTCAGGTAGGTAAACAAATAAGTTCTGAAGAAAAGTTTTTGTAGCACTCACAAATTACACGTTTTAAAGCTTCAATATCAATAGATATGAAACGTTTATTATCTTTTCATTTAGCCATTAGTTAAACAAAAGTGTCACTTGATTTTGGATATTTGTATTATTGAAAATCGTGTTTAAATCTCACTTCTAGAGCATCCAAAGGAATTTCACTTCAAAAGTATATTTATTTAATTTTTTAAGATCTTTTGTATTCAACAGAAAATCAATTTTAAAAGAAATGAAATGCACGACTAAGTCACAAGAACGTGATAATTGCTTCCAAAAAGTCTGTTTAAAAATATTTCCTATATTGTAAGATTTAAAAATGTACCTGCAAAATAAGTTTTTCTCAAAAATTTAAATGCCATTTTATTTGTCAAAAAATCTAGATTGACCTATTTTTTCGAAAATCATTTTAAATTTTGTCTTAAAAATATTTTTGTTAAGCACTAAATAAAGAGCTTATATGAATATGAACATTTTAAATTTAAATTTCACCAAAAAATATTTTGAATTTTCTGAGATATCGAGTTTTGTAAACAAAATAAGTATTTTTTTAACAATCAAAACAAATTAAATTTTGTATCATAAAAATCATCATCAATTTGATCATTGACAAGAGTTTGCACAGAGAAGAGTTTTTGAGAAAACTTAAACACAAAATAAAGGTTTCATGAGAGGTAACCTTCTGGTGCAATACGAAAATATGTTTTTCTTGTAGAAAGAAGCCAAATTAAGAACACAAAATTTAGAGAAAGTTTTAGAAATATAATATGAAAAACGCCTTACACTAATCGGCTGAAAATCTTCATTTCAATCAACACAATTGTTTGGACTGTAGGGGACAGGAAAGACAGACAGACGGAAGAAGTCGGGGCACCCACTTTTTTCGACTTCTCTACCGTCGTCATGTCATATTTGAATAAAAGCTCTAGTTTGAAATTGTTTACTATGCAAAACTTACTATATAGTTCCTATATGTCACAGTAAAAATCACGTCAATAATAAATTTGTATGTGTGTCAAAAAAATGTCATAATAAAATTGAAGCCTAGTTTAAGGAATTTAAAGGCAACTTAATATAAAATTGATGATCTCTTATTCAAGGTTTATTCTTAAGAACCTGAATATTTGGTCTTTTTCTTATAGAAACAATTTTTATGAAAATAATTTAAAGCATGACTAGTTTTTTATTATTCTAAATTGAGTTAAAACAAAAGTTTTAGCAAACCACTTTTTAGTTAATGTCGTTAAATTACTAATAAATCTTTAGATGTATTCTTTACTTATACAACTTAACTGCATAAGCTTTATGGCTCATATGACCCCACTCTAGATCGTACATTGGTCAAAAGTTGATGAATTTGTGCTGTGTTTTTGGAATAGGGCTGAACATCCGATTCATATTATGTTCTTGGTCCAATCTTCTGTCAAAAGTAGTACTTTTAGCAACCGAGTTAGGGAAGTAAAATGCAATTGTTGTTTTCATATACAAAAAATAAAAAAAGGTTGGGATGCGACCCACACTGATAACTTCCCATCCCGTCTGTCGATTTGTCTTGCTTAAAAGTTTGTCTATATGTACTCGTATCAATTTTTACCAAATTTGCGTCTATTTTTTGTAGATTTTATTTTTTATGAAAAAAACGGACTGTTGGATTTTTATATAAAAATTACTGAATATCGAAAACAATATTTTCTGTGAAATAAAATAAGTTTAAAGCCAATATTTTTAATTTTTGAAAAGCTATTTGAGTCGAAGTAAATTTTTACCAAGTTTTAGTATTGTTTTTTTTTAGAGTTTTATTTTTTGTAAAAAAACTGTCAATTCGATTTTTTTCAAAATTATATCGAATGTTGAAAACAATATTTCTTATAAGATAAAATTAGTTTGAAGCCAATATTTCAAATTTTTGAAAAGATATTTGAGTCGAAAATCAATTGTTACCATCTTTTGTTAATTTTGTTTTATGTTTTTAATTTTTGTACAAAAACTGTCAATTAGATTTTTTTCAAAATTTTACTGAATGTTGAAAACAATATTTTTTATAAGATAAAACTAATTTGAAGCCAATAGCTACAATTTTTGAAAAGATATTTGAGTCGAAGATCAATTTTTTACCAACTTTTATACATTTTTTTAGGTCTTTATTTTTTGTAAAAAAAGAGTCAATTCGATTTTTCTCAAAATTTTTCTGAATGTTAAAAACAATATTTCTAATAAGATAAATAAGATTGAAGCCCAAATTTCAAGTTTTTGAAAAGATATTTGAATCGATATTTTTTTATTTTTTTTTTATAAAAAAAAACTGTCAATTCGATTTTTCTCAAAATTTTACCAAATGTCAAAAACATTATTCTCCGTTGTACAAAATTGTTTTGGAGATGAAATCATATTTAAGTCTTAAAATTTTGAAGGTGACAGTTTTTTTTTAGATTTATAAAAAAAAACCGTTAAATGGAATTTTTCCAAAAAAATAAACTTCTTTGGTATCACATTACAGTTTATTATATAAAATTTAATTCAAGTCTCTAGCGTTTTTGGTTCGTAAGATATTTAGGGTTAACCAAAATTGTCACCTTTTTTCAAACTGCTATGGGAAAAAAACCACCCACGCAATTGTCTTGAGAGCTCTTTCTGCCTTATTATCTAAATAACAAAATTTATTTGAAATCGATATCTCTTGTGGTTCTTGAGCTATGGAGGACGAAAAAAACGTCGCGAGCGTACGGACGTACGGACGTACGAACCGCCCGACATATTATAAGCCCAGTTCGCTTTTAAGTTATATGGGCCCAGGATTTTCTGTTATTTTCTTGATGATGCTTATAGGATTCTTTGAAATGCTAATAACCTTCAAAATGAGCCCCATATCATATATATTATGAGAATTATAAAAAAAAACCAAAGGTACATATTTCAGTTGCTACAGAATTCCAAAGTAATAATAATCATTTTCGTTGTTATTGTTAATAATCTAAAGCAAATATAAATTCTTATCTCTTATCTCAAAGTCTGCCAATTTATAATTTTCCATTTTATTTTCCAAATGTAAAGAAATAAAAAACTCAATTCAAAGAGTCAATTTTATTCATTCGGCCTTTAAATAGAAAAATTCCAGAAAGAAATTTAAATGTATAATATTCTTCCCCACAACATGCGACTAAAAGACAGAAAGCTGCATCTGACTGACTATTCATCTGGTAAACGGCTTAAAAAAGAATTCCCAAATGAAAAGACCTTTTTCACTCATAGCTATACCCCCTCATCACTTATCTGAAAATCCACCATGTAAGTGAGTGCATTTCCCTTGAAAGTAAGCAAACATCGCGTCGCTATTCGACTTGACATGACAAAAAAAAATTCACGAAACAAAATGCAAACAGGTCCTTAGAATGTGCCACAGACAAATAACCAAATGTAAAGGTAGGTAATGTACATATTACGAGGAGTAGGTATATTTTTTTAAGCACAACATCATGAAGGAAGATTTTTTCATATGAGATGTCGATAAGAATTTTCCATGGATATCGCATGGCCACTATAGTCCTGTATGAAAAGGGCTTTTCCTGCAAGCCTTACAATAACATGTGCCACATGAGACATGATACTATACCCAGTCAATGGGTCGACCCATCAAAGGGTAGGACAGGAGTAAAAAAAAAATCCTTTCAACCATGAATGAGAACAACAAGAGGAGCTTGTGCTGCAGGCCTAGAATATCCTGAATATAAATTTCTCTTGATGGTAAATATAAGTTGGATGGTTTCATAAACAAGATGACAACGACACCGGCCACACGAGTACGAGTATGATGATGATGATGTAGACTATGACGATGATGAGGATGTCTGGCAGAGTCTCCATCATACCTATCTAAAGTATAGGTATACAAAATAAGCAACTTTCGTGGAGGTTATCTTAAGTCTTCTAAACCCCCACCATATTGAATATTTTTAACCCGAAAAAAAAAACAAAACGAATCGAAAACTCAAAACTCAAAACTCAAAACACATTTAGTTCATCATTTTATTTGAAATGGAAAAAAAGCTGAATATTTATTTATGGTTTTCTTTTACTACAATATAGTTATATTTTTGTGTTTCTGAAAACCGAACCCTCTTAAAATCGCAAATACTGCTTCTTTTTTGGTTTTTGTGTTATTGAAGGTAGGAACATAATAACGATGTTGTTATACAATGATGCTGAACAAAAAATACATGCATATTAAAGTGAACTATTTGCAGCAGCCATCAGCATTGAATTCAAGGAAAAATGAATGACGAAGCTACAACCAACACCACGACGGATACTAGCGATACAGTAGCTTCAGAGAAAATAAATATGACAGTATTTTTGACAAGAAAAACGCAAAACTTCAATAGAAAAACCAACTTACATATCTGACACACTTTTTTCAACGAATTAAAAAAAGAGTTTATTTCTAACAATCCAGCCTCAGCTTAATTTTAAAGTGATTTAAGGAAAGTCACAAAAAAAAAACAACTTGAAAGCGGTTGTACCATAAAATCAGTAGTGACTTTTGAAATCTACAACTTTTCGTGGCCGAATTTGAGATTTTAAAAGTCTCCACTCATTTACATTTATCATTATGGTCCATGACGATTTAGACATGTCAAAATCGAATAGTACTACCGGAACCAGGTATTAACAAAGAACTGAAAAATAGTTGTACTCTTACACTATCCATTCATCTACTGAGCTTGCTTAAGGCTTCATATAACCTATAAAGACAAGCTTAGTAGTTTGTTATATAAGTATGCTAAGACCAAAGCAAAAGCCATAACTCTTTCTTCAACCAGCTTACTGTTTAGTTCTTGTGGGAACTTTAATTTTTGATGAGATATAAAACCTGTTCTATTCAAATAACAAGTCTTGCGGAAGTGTTTAAATTTCTAAAATCCCGTTTTTAAAAAATCCAGAAAAAAAAGTTGTAAAATCCCTTCTTCTAAAATACGATATTTTGAAATTCCGTCTTTTCAAATTCCCCTTAATCAAAATCCATTACAATCCATTACAATCCCGCTTTTGAAAATCCCGTCAAATCCCGACAATCTAGTCTTTTTTTTACAAAATACGTACATTAAACTAAATAACAATGGGGGTCAAAGTTTTGAATGATAAGTTACTTGACTAGAATATTATAAAATCGTAATTTGTCTTGCTTTAAATGTACAGAAACATCAATGTTTGTTTACAATATTAACTCTTACATAAACAATATGCATCTTACAGCAAATCTTCCTCTCGTTTACGGGTGTACCAGTGTTGTTGACTGTGTTATTTTTTTAATTCGTTTTATTTTGTTATAAATGTGATTTTGCAGTAAAAACTAGATGTTAAGTTTAAAAAAATCACCTGTTTTTTAAAATCAAACAACTTGTTTTTATTTTAAAATCGGGATAGTAACAAAACGGGATTATAAAACCAGTATTTTAAGAAACGGGATAACAAAAAGCGGGTTTATAAAAAATCGGGATGATAAAAAGCAATATTATAAAAAAACGGTATTTTAAAATCGGGATATTAAGAAACGGGAATATAAAAACCGGGACATCGAACCCACCCTGTAAAAACCATGGTGAGTTTAGCATTCGAAAAATCTGCCATGACATGGCAGAGAGGTCAAAAAAACTGTTCCACCAATTTTGTCTGTCTGTCCACGGCGTTACATAATTTTCCATCCCGTTTGCAACTTATTTTTCTTAAAAATTTGCAGGTTTTCGTGATTTCGAAATCTATTTTTGTTAACGAGATTTTTAGTCGAAAACCAATTAAAGACGCATTTCTTAAAAGTTCTTATGTCTTGTATAAACACAAACAAATTAGATGAATGAAATATATTAGTCAATATCTTCTATTGTTCACGAGATATCGAGAACTGAACAACAATTTTAACTAAATTCGCGTACTATTTTTGTAAGTTTTAATTTTTTATGAAAAACGAACGGACTACTCTATTTTTGTAAAAAAATGACAAAAACAATACTTTCTGTGAGATTAAATAATTTTTAAGCCAATATTATAAATTTTTGAAAAGATATTTGAGTCGGAAGTAAATTTTTAGCAAGTTTTAGTATTGTTTTTTAGGTTTTTATTTAAAAAAAAATCAATTCAATTGTTAAAAACAATATTTCTTATAAGCTTAAATTAGTTGGAAGCTATAATCTCAAATTTTGGAAAAGATATTTGAGCCGAAAGTCAATGTTTACCAACTTTTAGTAAAGTTTTTTTTTTTTTAAGTTTTTATCTTTTGTAAGAAAATAGTATTCGATTTTTCCCCAGATGTCAAGAACATTATTGTTCTATGTACAAAATTATTTTGGAGATAAAATCATTTTTTGTTCATAAAATATTCGAGGTGACAAATATTTTTTTTCAGTTTTTTTTTATTTATAAAAAACCGTTAATTGCAATTTTCTAAAAATAAATTAGTTTGGTATCACGTTACAATATATAATTTAAAATTTTATTCAAGTCCCTTGCGTAATTTGTTTGTGAGATGTTTTGGGTTCTTTAAGTTACTGGTTAAAAAAACCAGCCACTCAGTTTTTGGCAGTGCTTTCTGCACAATGCTCTGTATAACACAATTTATTTGAAGTCGATACTGGTTCCTGAACGACGAAAAAACGAATGTACAGACGTGCCTATACACACGCATGCAAAGACATCTTTCTAAAAATCTTTTATTTCGATTCTCTGGACCTTGAAACTTCGAGAAATTTCAACATTTCCAATGCGACAAATCGGACCGATTACAATAACTTCCTATGTGAAGTTAAAAAAAAAGTTTTTCTTGCAAATTACATGATATTTAAACTTTTGAACATTAACTTATTTTAAAGGTATATTTTTAAATCTAAAAGTAAAGCTACTATTTTAAAACAGACTATTTGGTTACATCATCAAGTTTCTATAAAATAATAACTTTGTTCCACTTTACTATTTTTACTAAACTACGTTCCAGATGAACAAATGTTGAAATACAAATAATAAAATGTATTTGGGCCATTTCTTCTTTATTTGTCCACATTAAATGCTGTGTCACTATTTCTCCAGTTTTCCATTGAAAATAATAACTACATATCTATAGTACTAGTATTGAGTTAAAACTACACTACGACACGAAACAAGAAAATCCTATATTAGTTGGAATCCTACAATTCTATGATTTGATGCAAAGTGTAAACTTTCAGAACTCCCCCAACTTATTCACCTTAAAAAATACTCCGTATTGGTACAATTTTTCCTTAGAATTTTCATCAAAAAAAGGATTGAAAAACCATCGTCCTTTGGAGAGAATTCCACAAGAACTTAACTAAACTAAAAAGTGAAATTCAAAGCACACGCCACAAAAATACATACAAAACAGAGCATCCTCGTGCAAACGTACGTATCTTACGTTTTACCGCGTTCTTCGTTGTGATGGAGAAAAAAAAAATAAAGGCAACAAAATGAACGAAAATTCAGGACACTCTCTCTCTTTTCTGCAGTTTTGCATTGAAATGGTACTAACTTTTAGGTTAAGACAATATTTACCATATGTGCGGCGGGCATATTTATGGCATCCGGCATCCTTTTATCGAAGAAAGGGAGTTATATCTTTTGCAAAATGTGTATTTCCTATAGTACCATATCAAGCCAGCCAGGCTAGGCTAGGGGCCATCATCCAGGCAACCAACAGTGTAGATAGATGTAGAATAGCGCAACAGCCGTACGGGACATAAGTTAATTCATCCTGTGGGACATTCATACTCTTGTATTTTGCATCCTTATTCTCGTACACACAAGTCAAGTTGTGTGTAGCTATATGTTTGGTTTTATTACCATTTTTTTCAACTTGTTTTTCCTGTTAAGCACTTTCTAAATATTCCTTAAAGTCCTTAAAAACGATACAGACACACATCAACGCTCCATTATACACAATATGCCGATCCATTTAATTTCATCCTGTTAACCCAAATCGCAATTGAATGTGTTCGCAGACTGTTAATTCATTTCATACCTCATACTAGAACTTCTGGCTTTTCATAAGACTATAAATGTTGTGGGTACATAACGTACCTAAGTATATGGCTTTAAGTACGTAGGGTAACTTGAATAAAATGTTGTTCTTTTTCTCATTTTTATTTTATGTAATTTTGAAAGATGTTACCATTTAAGGACTTATACAGACACATTAAGGTGTTATAAGAAGCAATGGGGCTTTAAGTAGCCTAGAAATCATGAGAAGAGGTGGAATGTGGAATAAATTACTTGTTACTTTTACTTAATATGAAAACATGTAAATTGAAATTATTAAATGAAACCATCGTATCGTATTCTTCGTCTTGACTGAAGTAAGATTCTGTGTTAAAAAGAAACATCCCCTTTGCATTTAGGTTTTTTCACCCAGATACCTTCGTATGTTTGTATTTTAAAGCTTTCTTTTAAATCATACAATTATGTCAAAGAGAAATTAGATTTTCAACAAACTAGAAGACACAACTTAATAAGAAAACTGTTGTTCTGAACTGTATTTGTTTTTCAACTTTAGTGTTTTAAAAAAAAAAACTTTCTGAAATTTTATTTATTTAGTTTTTACAGAAACTTTGTTCTCAAAAATCACTACGGCCTAGAGATCTTTTAAGTACTTTTACTTGATATTATATGTGCTCAAAAATACATTACTTATATGCGTCTACAATGCATTCGAAATATTGTAGCAAATATTTGTAACTGAAATTGATATTTTCAACAACAAATCAAATCTTCTATTGATGCTGATGCAACCATAGTTACACCTGCTCTACGAGTATAATTGCAACTGAAAACCTCCGTCAACCATTGTGATTCACCAAAATGTAATACCCATACCCTATTTGTATTGTTTTATAGTACCGTTTGCCTAGTGCAGGCTCACCCTCAAAAATTACTAGAAAATTTCAGTCAGAGGTTAAATGAACGAAATGCGCGTATCCCACAAACAAACCCATCAACCGTGTTTGTACACAAATATATTAAATGCCCTCACATTCCATTAAACAACAAAAATGGTAAGGTGATAAACCGTGATGCTGCTGGCGTAGCATGGCGTGGCGTGGAATGGCATAGCATGCCATGGAATGGATGGCGTGACGCGCTGATGCCCTAAAGAGACACCAATGCAAATTGTGTTGATAAGTGGATCGATTGAGGTTAAACGTTTACGCTTTCACGGAACCATACCTCCAGCTTCAGAGTATAAGCCACACATAACATTTCGTCCAACAACAAAAACAACAACAACAAAAACAGTCAAACAAACAAATCATATAACAAAGTCGCACTTCTCACACTCCTTCTCCTCCTCCTCTTACCATCATCATCAACACAATGAAATTATAAATTTCATTTCCGGAATTGGGCGTCTCGTCCGTCCGGTCCGTTGGCCATTTAAAAAGTTAAAATGTCCGCTAGCTACGTCGCGTCGGTGTAACTGTATATTACGGCTATAGCTTGTGGGATGATGGGACAAGCCGATCCGTGATGAGTATTATGTTAACTATATCAACCCCAATCTACGCACGACTGCGATTTACCCTCCAAATAGTATCTGATTGTTGACCGGTGTGTTTTTTTTGTTTTTGTGGGATGAGATAGGGACAAGGGCAAAGTTGGAAAGCCAACTCTATAGACTGACCAAACGACCGACATGGACGCACAGACGCATGACTGCATCATCATCATCAGCATCAGCATCATGAGAAAATCCTTTTGGCAATGATTTATTGTCTGGCAATCGTGGCAATAGTGGAATTGTGCAAATAATTAATTCCAGCAATTATCATTGTTATGATTGTAACAGGTTTTTGCAACTTTTTATTGTCTATAAATAGTATACCTATGTGTACATAGAGGTAGGTACATATATCAAAAACAACAACAATAACAATAATAACAAAAGCCACATAAAAAAATATAAATATTATAAGCATGAACTTGTGTTGAAGTGAAATTGAGCAATAAATATCATAAAGTCCAGCGACATCCTTGTCGTCTGGCTTGGCTTGGCTAGGTTTCGGTTTAACTTGGCTATATAAATGGCTAGAGATGAATAATATACCTACCCACATAGAGTTAAGGGTTGTTATGTCAATTTTTATATGAGAGCGACAACGACGCGACGACTGAAGGGGGGTTGTAGAAGGTCAGAAAAGAATAATGCTGGAATTTTGCCTGACAGACAAATATTTTTAGTGAATTTCCAAATGAATTTCGCAAATTATTGCCGGTATGTGACAATTTTGTGGTTTCACAGTTATTGCCATCATGGTAATGATGATGCGATGGCAATGATGATGATGGTCGACAATGGTAGGTCTTTATTGGTTCGTTATTATTGTTGTTAAATTATTTTGATGGTGTGAATATAGTTTTGTTGGTGGTTTTTTCTTGTAGACTTTTGTCTCGTTGTTCAAGGTTATGAAAAGTTTTACAATACATTGGGAATGGAAGATTTTGACAGTTCATATCATTGATATTGTTTTATCAATAGGTACGTTCCTAATGTCTTAAGATGCGTTCCAAGTGTGTATTTTTCGTTTGGTAATTTGAAAGGAACGCAAAAAAAAAACTTTATACAACTGGGTATTGAATTTTAATTTAACCACTTAACTTTAAATTTTGAGATGGTGGTTTATATTTGACTCTGTTGAGATCCCTGATTTTGACGTTTAAGAGTTTTATATTGTTACCTCTTGATGATTAAGAAAATGTAAAGCTTAGTACAGACGATTGGGAGATTTTACGCAATATTGTCAGATCTTTACTTGTCAGCCATTGTAAAGCGAACGTCAGAAATTGTTGAAAATTTGTTCATCGTCTTATATTAAACCTTTTGCTTGGAAGCAGAATGAAATTAAATTGTAAGATATTAGGAAAAAATCTTCCAACCATCTGAACAAATAATTTTACGTTGAAAACAAGATGTTTGTGTTATGTGATGTGACAATATTGAAAGATCTGACAAGACTTTGTTCAGGCATTAATTTATTTTTAGTTTCATTTAAAAAAATTATTGATAATTTTTAAAATGAAAAACGCAAGAAATTGGCAGTGAAGACATTCAGCAATCTAAGTAACTTCCTACAGCATGTCCCGTTTGTCAAATTAAAAATACGCATATTTACATTTCTCAACGTTTCAAAGTACCTAAAATCAAAATCAAATATTCTTAGATAGGTGTCTATTCGTGCGTTAGTACGTCTGTACTTTAGTACGACCGTAAGTTCAAGATACTTTCTTTTATCGGCTCTCAAGATCCAGTGGAGAGAAAGAACTTTATAAAAATACAATACCTGTTTTTATTTATACTTTATCAACAAAAAATGGGTAACTTCAGTATAGTTGTTTAAGTTTATTAAGTTTTTGACTATGGAAAAACTTTAAGCAAAATGAAACAGACAGTTGTTAAACTCGAGACAAGATTTTCTACCGTTTTTTAGCTTAAAGCAAAAAATATAAAAACTTTATTTTGCGAATTCATTTAATAGAAACTCACTTAAAAATCACAGCAGATTCTTCTAGAAAATTATTAAAATTTTGAGTTCCTAGATGTTTTAGGGTTGCTGTGATATATCTTAATCTTATCTGTATATATAAAAGAAAGTTGTGTTAGTTACACTATTTATAACTCAAGAACGGCTGTACTGATATGGCTAAAATTGGTGGGTAGTTAGCTTAGAGCCAAGAGACGAACATAGGATACTGTTTATCCCGTTCGGCTGAAAAGTTTAAGGGGTGGAATGCAGCTAGCTAATTGGACATAAAATTGTTTGTGAAAATATCGATAAAACAACAAAAGGCATGAAACATTGCGGCGGTTTTCTAGCGATGTAAATGTCTCGATTATAGTTCTGTCGCCTATAATTTTTAAAGGCCTTTTTTGAATTCTATCCAAGAGATATAAACTTGTTTTAGGGGCACCTGTCTAGATATTTGAATTATATTCAAGCTTTGGAAGGATGCAAGCTTTGTAGATTATAACCAGATCAGAGGGGGTGCAAAATTCCTTGCATCGTTGGAGAAATCCTAAGCACCTGGCAGCATTTTTGGCGATATCGAATATGTGATCATTCCATATGAGGTGATCTGTAATACACACATTCCGAGTACTGATAGTTAATTGGTTTCCTGGATGCAAGTGCCACTCATAGAAAGCGGCATTATGTTAGGGGGGTATGTTACGCTTTAATGACAGGAGACAGCATTCAGTTTTCGAAGCATTAAATTCCACACGGTTTTTGATTACCCATTGGACAATGCTGTCAAGATCAGAATTTAATGAGCTCATCATACGCTGCCGTTGAAGTTCCACATCCGAAGGACAAGGATGTGCATCTAGAAACGAATATGAAAAGCTGAGGGTACTGTCGTCGGCGAAACAGTCTAATGGATTAGAATTGACAGACAAGAGATAAATTATGAATAATAGGAAGAGACTCTGAGAAAAAGGGAGCCCTGGGAGACACCAGCATTTAAGGTAATTTCTAATCCAACGAAGAAGAGATTCATCAATACCAAAAGCACACATTATTGATAAGAGAGCTTGGTACCAAACTCTATCAAATGCTTTTGAAATATCAAGTGCAATAATTTTACTTTCTCCAAAACGATGTACAAATTTTTTCCACTGTTCGGTGAGTTGAACCATGAGATCACCAGTGGACCTATTGCTACGAAAGCCATACTGTTGGTCATTAAGAAGGCTCCGTTCTTCAAGATATTTCTTAAACTAAGAATTAATCACCGTTTCCATGACGATAGTTAGAGGGAGAGGATGATGCGCCTGTTTTTGGAACTGGCTGGACAAATGCTATTTTCCATCCACCCGCAAAGAGACCTGTAGAGTAGGAAAGATGGAAAAGCTTACGCAGTGGTTTTGCCAGCGTTGAAGAACACCTCTTCAGAACAATAGGGGGAATACTATCCGGACCAGCGGATTTGTGTATGTCAAGGTCTTTCAGTACTCTTGTGACTGCACGATTGCGAAAGAAGATTCGTCCCATAGACGCTCTCAAGAACAGGAGGACTCATGACACTTTCCGGTAGCTTCGAATTAACAGCAAACTGCGCTGCAAGCAAATTGGCTTTATCAATCAAGCTTACATAGGGAGTGTCATTGTGGACAAGCATTTGAACCGAGGATGACGTGGTGTTTCGTACGTTTTTTACAAATGATCAGAAATTTTTACAACCTTTGAGGCATTGTAGTATTTTTTGCTTTAATTTCTGATCATGCAAAAATTTAGTTCGGCGAATATGACCACTACAGGTCTTTCCAGCTTATTTGAACTTATTCCGGTTTTCCTCAGTCGAAAATTTACATCTCTGAACCAAATAACCTCTTTACAGCTCGAATCAAACCATGATTTCTCTTTGGGTTTAATAGATTCCACTCTTTTCATTTGACTCATTCCACAAAGAATTAAATTTGTTATCATATATGCGCTGGAATCCATGTCACTTACGAGGAAGCATAGTGACCAGTTAAAGTTCCTGAAGAATTTTTAAGGATTAAGTCATTATTGAATAGATGGCGCTTTGTCAAACTTCCAAACGTTTCATTAAAGCTTCAATTTAATAGCATAACCACTACATGTTGCTGAGGCATAAGTACATATAAGTTAAATTTATTTTGTGGTAAACGAAATAAAGTGAATTTTACTTTTTCAATTGTAGGTGTTAGCAATTTTCGAACAATAGTTAGACATTCTTAAAAAAAATATTAATTGATTCAAGTTATATTTCAGTCATTGGGCTTTTTTGACAGCCAAAAATGTTGATGTTGACGAAATTAACTTCCAGGTATAACAGTTGTTACCAGGCAATCTGATGTCTTTTAAATCAATCGATACTTAATGGATATACATAGTAGACATACCTGGAATGCTTTAACGATTCCATCTTTGTTGTTATGAATGTCGCCATGTTTTCTTTTACAAATGGCACATATGTAAAACGGCATGGTGGTACCCATGTCTGATGTTCTCCTATCGTTTCCCTTCAATAGTTTACAACTTATAACAAAAAAAGTTCCACAGCAACGCGTGGCCGGGTCAGCTAGTAGTTTTAATAAAAATGCCTTTACTTCAGTATAACTTTATAGTAACTACGAAAAATGAAGTTTCGGACATCTAAAAAAACCTAAAAAAAAAGATAAAACCGACAGTTTAAAAAATTCGATTCAAGATTTCTTTTTTCAATTCTTTACAATTTATGATATTAAAACAAAAACTATAAATAACTTTATTTTGTTAATTCATTTAATGGGAATTCACTTGAAAATCCCAGCTGTTTCTTGTAGAAATTGATTCTACTTTTGAATATACTTTCTGTGCGAATAATTTTTGCTGTGACATATTTGATATGCAAGGAAATTATTCTTTATGATTTAAAGTTTAATCAGCTATGTTCCAGAAATAGGGTAAAATACAGTTTTAGAAACAAGTATATCGGTTTTCGGTGTTAATTTTTTTAACTTTTTAAAAGCAAACAATTTCTTTCGATTTGACTTGCATTGTATCCACTATTTTCATGCTGATAACCTCAACAAAAAGTGGACGCTAACAATTTTGAAAAATCACCTTAATTCTGAAAAAAATGTATTTCCCTAATATTTTCCTGCAGTTTATCTACTGATTTGATTTTCTCTTATAGAGTAGAGAAATGTTAAAACAAACAGCCTTCAATATCGAATAGGTACATAACATGTCAAGTGCACGTCCAAAAAGTCAATAAATGGCTTTACTTTTTCCATATACATAGCTCTTAATTCTGTCCTTTTCTGGCTTTGCTCTTTTGTATATACTCGTAGCTGATGTGACATTCGAATGGTCATTAATTATTCGCTGCCATTTGTTATTCGATACAAAATATCCCATAAAAATTGCCACATTGTATCTCGATAATCTAATTAATTCAGTTCTTTCTCTGAAGCTCTCCCTACACATATTCCACCTCCACAAACTCTGCGAAATGAGTTTTATATATGGCTTCTTGATGCCAACCTGGTAGTTGACAGTATTTACACCACCGCACTAAATAAGTCTCGGTTTCACTTGTTTTTTTGTTTTGTTTTCCTGAATTGAGTTAAATTAAGTGGCTGTCTTATGTCTAGCATAAAACCCCCATACAACCCCATGAAATCCTCCATCTCAAACCCTTTTGTATAGTTTGGAAATAGAATAATCGCATCCTAATGGCTTTTCGATTCGATTTCTTTTCTCTCGATTGTATAACGCATAAATTCGGTCCTCTTTCTCTTTTCTCCTTCTTCTATTTAAAGAAACCACAAAAATGTTTGGTTCATCCATCCATATATGCCCCCTGGTAGCAGGGTTGATTTGGATTAATTAATTCTAACTGCACACAGAAGTACTTTTACAAAAGTAGCTCCGGTATTCGAGGAGTGCCACGGTAAATATAATTTTACTCGCCATGTGGTTGGTCCCCCTTTAAGGGCTGCTGTGTGTGAGTATTTGGAAGGAGTCCTTTGGCGGAACTTTTGCCTTATGCTTTCTGCTAACTGCAGGCTTCAGATACAAAATATTAATATCCAAAAATTATGGAAATGTAATAAGTTAAGTGTCGTTTCATTTTGAGTGTTGGAGTGTACGGGCGTGTGTTGCTGTACTGTGTGCTGTCGTGTGTCGTGTGTGGGGGTGAAGGAAGCAAATAAAAGGACTTATTTGCATAAACGTGCTCTCAAACATACAAAAGAAATTAACGGTAACTTATTGTTTAAAAGTCATTATAATATAAATATATATATAATCTTTTAAAACTCCAACATGCATTGTATACGAAAGATATGCCCGTGCTTTGGATGTCCTCAAAACCAACATTTTCACATTAATGTTCTTTGTTTACGTAATGATTTGGAAAAATGTTTTTTTTTTTGTTGTATTTCAAATTCATTTGTTTGTTGTTTTTTAACTTTAAAACAACCCTTTCTAAAACAAAAACGAAAAAAAAGAGGATATATCAAAGAGTGGAATATTGTAAGAGACATTTTATAATTTTTTTTTGTCTCTGAACAAAACACTCAACAACAATAATAACTGAAGGGCTAAAGGATTCAATAGGACGAACAATGAGAGCACGTATCATTTACAAGGACAATAAATATACATACTTTGTATTGTATTGGTGTTACAAACATACTTATATATTGAATAGGCAAGAACAATGCCTTTAATATGGCAATGAATGCAAATACGGATGTAGAATGCAAAAGAGACACAAACAAAACTCTATCTCATATTCCTTGAAAACTGTCCCAGTCCCAGTCCTAGAATAGTATAAAATATTCATAAATCATAATCAAAAATGACAAGAATATTAATTTGAAATTATTGGATTGGATTTGTTTTGTTAAAAAAAAATCAGGAATTTTTGTATAGGCGCTTAAAAAAGTATTTAAGGCAAGGACTTTAATATTGAAACTTAGTTGACAGCAAAAATACAGAAACCAATGTTAAGCTGTATACTTTGCAGCGATATTAGGGGATGTTGAAACTTTAGTAGATTTCTTATAAGAAAATTGAAAATAAAACGTATACATTTTATGATAAAGTTTTCAATATGCCTCGTCCTTGTTTTAAAAAATGACATGCAATTTTAAAATTTTCGATGGGATTTTTTGAAAAATTTACCAATTGTTTGTGATTTTATTGTATAAAATAAAATAAGACTTAAATCACTGTCAACTAAAGATATTCAAGTCCAATATTTATTTTCAATTATGTTTAACTTTTTATATTTTTGTATTTCGTAGAATTTGGTCTCGAAATTGTTTATTTTTTTAAACATTCTATATTTTAAATTATTAAATCAGACGATTTGTCAAATTGAAAATTGTAACATTTTTTAACGTTTTAAAGTCCACTGAACCATGATCCATATAGTTTTTAGAGTTGCCTGTGTTCAGGATATACCCTTTTTCGTACCAGTAAAAATATTGATGATTTTGATATAATTGGAAGATCAAAGCGTGACGACAGTGGAGATTTTTTAAGCGTTGAGAAGATGGCTTTAGTGGTCAATGTGGGCAAGAATAAGTAAAATATATGCTGTCATTAAAAAAGTACATTGAACGACGACGTCTTGGACAAAACGTTACCATGGACAGACAACGACACCAGTGCTGAAATCAAATGAAGAAAAACTCTTGCAAATCGCTGCTTGTTCGGTCTAAGAAGGCAATTAAATAGTAAAGTCCTTTCTCTAGCATCTAAAATCACCACCTATAAGACACTCATCATCCCGGTTCTCATTTATGGCTTCGAGGCCTGGACTCTTTCAAAGAAAGATGACAGCGTCTTAGTATTTTTCGAGGGAAAAATTCTTTGGGTGATTTTTGGTCCCGTCTGCATAAATGAAGAGTGGAGAGCCATCAGCAAGCAAGCAAAGGTATGAGATTCAGTTAGTGTATTTTTAACTTCCCATAGGAAGTTATTGTAATGGGTCCGATTTGTCAAATTAAACATTTTGACATTTCTCGACGTTCTCAGGTCCCTAGAGTCGAAATAAAAGGTTTTTAGAAAGATGTCTGTGTGTACGTGTGTACGTAGGTTCGCGACGTTTTTTTCGTCGTCCATAGCTCAAAAACCAGAAGAAATATCGACTTCAAATTAATTTTGTTATACAGATAATAAGGCAAAAAGATGCAGAAAGGGTTCTCAAGAAAATTGCAGTGTTTTTTTTACCATAGCAGTTTCAAAAAAGGTGAACAATTTAGTTAACCCTAAATATCTTACGAACCAAAAACGCTAGAGCGTTGACTTAAATTATATATAATATACTGTAACATGGTACCAAACAAGTATATTTTTGAAAAAAATCCAATTAACGGTTTTCTTATAAATCAAAATGATTTTATCTCCAAAACAATTTTGTGCAACGGAAAATAACGTTTTTAACATCTAGTAAAATTTTGAAAAAAATCGAATTGACAGTTTTTGTTTTCTTAAAAAAAAAAAAACTAAAAAAAAAACATTACTCGAAGTTGGTAAAAATTGATTTTTGACTCAAATATCTCTTACAAAATTTTAGATCATGGATTCCAACTAATTTTAAAAAATATTGTTTTAAAAATTTCGAAAAATTTTGAGAAAAATCGAATTGACAGTTTTCTTACAAAAAATAAAAACCTAAACAAAAAAAAATAATACAAATTGAAAAAAAAAAATGATTTTCGACTCAAATATCTTGAGAACAAAAAAAAGACTTCAAAAAAGACGTATTCTATATCATGACTTTTTTTATTTTAAGAAGAATCCAATTTGCAAGTTTCTTAAGAAATAAAAACTTTTAAGAAAAGTATGAAAAATTGATTTTTTTCTAGATTATCTAACGAACAAAGTCTCTTGTTTTAAGCAAAAATATTGCACTTCTTTAAATTAAAAAAAACATAGGTGGCGCAGCAGCCCGTTGAGAACTAGGGCCCAGTGATTTCCAACTGTCAACCATTGTGCGAGTAATGAAATGTTGTTAGGGATGAATGGGACCTACAGTTTATGTTATATAAACTCAATTCAGGATTGGAAACTTCTCTATAATATGAACTCTACAAAATTCCACAACTTTTTAAAAAAGAGGCTCAATAAAAAAACTTTGAACAAAACTAATTCATCTTTTACAGAAAAAACAACAAAAATACTTTAAGTATCCTCTCCTCTTTTCGTTCTCAACCATAAAATAATAATGATTTCCATCACACCCTTCTGTTTTTGCATTTAATTTATATATGAAATCAACAAAAAAAAAATCCCAACAAATTCCCGTTTAATGTAATGGAAAATTAAATTTCACTCCTCATCGCATAAATATTATAATTTTGATTGAAAAAAATTCTTTAAAAAAACGATTAAAATTTCGATTAATTTATTTAAAGCTTTATTTACCCACATTTAAAAAAAGAAAATAAATAAATAAACACAAAAATAAAAAAAAAATGAAATTGAAAACGAACAAGAAAAACAATTTTTATTTTATGAAATGAAGTAATACTAAAGTTGAATGGAATTCATCATTTTCAACTTCAATATCACAACAATGCTCGCTTAACACTCAAACCCACGAACACAAACACAGACTAAAATACAGAACAAGAAGAAAAAGCAAAATAAAATAATAATAATAATAACAATAAATTTCCATAGAGTCCTGGGCGCTTATTTCAATTGCTCTGCTGATGCTCCACATCATTCAATATAAAAAAAAAACGATTTAGTTGGACAGTGAAAATGGCGCCCAACGTGAGCCTATACAAAAACAGTTTATGCACTGTGCAAAGTACAGAGAACAATCGGTATGGCGTATTTTGCGGCGATTATATGAAGTATACACTCCTTTTCTATTATGTCTGTGTGTATTCTCTGGGATCTCTAGGTTGGGTGCGTTTTGTTGTTTTCCAGTCTTCTTAATCCGACTTAAAGCAGAAAAACTCGCAGATTTCATTCCGAATAATGATGGATATTTCCATAGCATGCCATCCCATTTCAGGACGTTTTATATCTTTTTTTTGGTTGGTTTGGTTTTTGTCTGTCCATCAACTGAGCGAGTGCAAAATAAGAGAAAATCCAACTGTGGATGCGGGTTCACTAAATACTTTTCCATTTCCTTTTTTTTTGTTCGTTGTTGTTCAAGCTCGCTTGTTCTGTGTTCTTATTCACTTTTCATCTTTGGTCTTATTTATATTTTTCTCTTTTTTTCAGGATAATCTGCTGTGTCCTGTCCGAAGCTAGGATCTCCTTATCGTCGTAATAATATCGACGCAGCAGTCAACAAGCAAGCTGTCATCATTGTCATCGTCATCGTCGACGTCGTAGTGGTAGTTGGTAGTTATAACCGTTGTTCTTGTCAAGTTGTCAAGCCGAGGAACATTTAATCCTTAAACCAGTAACCACTAACCGCATAAGGATATCATCGTATCGGCATTATATCGTATGGTATCGTATCGCTACGACATCATCAGCAGCAAATCGATTGCGCTAGTGGAATTTCAATAAGGAACGGATAAATCATTCCAACGTTCCCGTTCCTCATCGCCTTGCCTTGGTTATACATTTTTTTTTCTGTCCACTATCCTGCCAATATGAAGATGTCAAAGCTATCGAACCAGACCAACTCACAGGACCCACAGGCGGTTAATTCACGGGTATTCGTTGGCAACTTGAATACGTTCCAGTGCTCGAAAACGGATGTTGAACGTATGTTCCAGATATATGGCCGATTGGCAGGTATGTTATGTGCTTGTCATAATCCAGAAATCCTTTTTCGTCCTTATACTTTTTGTTTTTTTCATTTCACCTGATTTGGTCTCTTAATGCGATTAAAACATATTTTCATTGAACATATAAATGTACATATCGCTTATGTTGACCCATTTGACTATTTTATACGAGTTTTGTACCTATAGTAAAGTGGTTCTTGTTTGTTCAATTGCAGGAATCTCAATGCACAAGGGATATGCATTCGTACAATTTACAAATCCATTCGATGCGCGCAATGCCTGCCATGGAGAGGATGGACGGACAGTCCTTAGCCAAACTTTGGGTAAGTCATTGGCCGTATGGCTAAATTATATTATTTTGTTTTTATTTTTTTAGCTTTGTCGTTTTCACAGTTTTAAAAGTTCAATTGGTGGGGATTTTTTATTGGATCAGTGCATTTTAAGTTTGAACATTCTTTGATGTACGTTTCGTCCTTCGTGTTAGAAGCAAGTTATCCTTTTAAAAATGCTTCTATTTTGTATTCTTTTTGCATACAAAGAACACTGTCCTATAGTCCTCGACGAAGAGCGATAATTTTCACTTTTTCACTTCCGGAGTATTGGTCGAGAATATCAAGCCATTCTATTCCAAACGAACCAATTTCTCCGGAAGTATATAGAAAGGGAAGAGGTTTGTGTTTGAATTTAACAAGCGGTCGATGTACCTACTCGTACAACATAGATTGTATACTTTGGTTTAAGTTTCAACTTAATACCATATTGGCGTAATGTTTCTTCTTATGTTTCTCACTCATGTATAGAAAAATGTATGGAGGGAATTCCGTTTTAGTGCATTGCACTTGTGAAAATTTATTGCCTGTCGAAGTACTGTCTGTTTTTATTTCGACTAATTTCGAGAAACGATAAATTTATTGCCATTTGGCTTTTGTCTCCTTAGAGAGGGCAGCCAAGAGAACTAGAACATGGAAGATAACAGTAGAAAACCCGTAAATAGGTTTTTATTTATATTCAATTTTAAGATCGACTCTTCATGAAAGTAATAGTTAAAAAAAAATATCAAATAAGAGAAACTTCTTCTTAGAAAATCCTAAGAAAGATGATATCTTATTTCTTCAAATTTCTTGCATTGAAACTCATGTATTTTTTATTTGTATTTAAATTTACGTTTCAAAATAATCCTGTAAGGTATTAAATGCAAATAAATTAGTAAGCGAAATAGTCATTAGAGAACCAAGTCCTAGTGACTTACAACCATCAACCATTCCCTAGTGTAAATCATGTCAGTAATGGAGGGACTCTATAGTTTATGTGCTGAATCTGAGCGGCTAATTTGAGAAAGCACTTTCATAACAAGATTCACTCTTGAGGGATTTTTCAATTTCTCGCAAGAGGTAATACCTGTGAAGAATCTTTAGATAGCACAGGCAGGTATTGAATTTTGGACTTCTAACAATCAAGCCATGGGTACTAGTGAGGTATTGATTTAGTCAAAAATTAGTATCTTCATTCAAATGATGGAAGGTAAAAGTTATTAAAAATCATAATCCTTAGATGAAGAAAATAAAATGATTTTTCTAACATTTTTATTTCAAAAAAAACTCCCTATAACTCTAAACACGATTTTTATTTAAAATTTAATATCCTAGCAAAAAAGATTTAAAAGAATAAATTAAGAAAAGCCACCATTTCCCACTTAAATACAGAATTTTTAAAAACAACACAGAATTCAGAATATTCAAGGTTAGAACTAAATCAGTATTTCAGTTTTTGATAAAAAGAACCACATGACGTATGAGGATTTTTAATAAACCATTCAAGATAATTAATTAACCCTTCAATAGAAACTCTAATCATAAAAAGTTTCTTCCCGAGTAAATATTGTATTCGGATTTAGCAAAATATTGTAAATTAAAAAAAAAATACAATACTGCCTATGTTCGTCACTGACTTTAAAGTTTCAATACTTAAAAACAAGACTACTTAAAATTAACACAATATCCATCTGAAAACAAAAGAACATACAATATTTTGAGAGAAGAAAAAAAAAACAAAAAGTATTTGTAAACTTTAATGCAACAAGACTCTTTTATTTAAATAAATTGAGTTCTTCTTCTCTATCACATTATATACCTACATAATATTTATAAAACAATAGTTACAAAGTTATATATAAGTGGGTATTCTCGTTCAAGGATGACTTCCATTCAACACCCTCTCTCAATACAAAACAACTACTTACCTATAGACACAACTACTGATCCTGAGTGTTATATTCATCAAGCCCATTATCCACTTTTCGTTTTCGGTTTTGGCTTGAATCCACCATTTCCTTCTTCTTCCTTCCGAGTCCGACACAAACCCTTTTCACCACTTCCATGTAACTTGGCTATTATGAATATTATATCCTTTCAACCCACTTCATTTATCCACGGAGTGTTGTTGTTGCAGTGGTAGGGGCTGCGTCCATCTTCATAAACATTAAACCAAAAGTTGTGAGAAAAAAAAATACAAAAATTATGGAATTAAAGTCCTTTCAGTCAGATTTTAACAAAACAATACCATCGCAGAACCATCAACCAAACCACTATGCCATCATCAAAAACAAGGAATTAAGTCACTTAGTCGAGTTGAAATGGGAAAAATGAAAACTGGGGAGGAAAAAAAAAGAAACTTTTCATAATTAAGATGAAGCCTCTCATCACCCAGCTCCACTGCCGTCGCCCCCACGACCGACGCCGAGCCAAACCGAACATCAGCTCTTTGTTGTCTGAAATGTGCAAGGAAGTTGCTATATGTATTGTATATATTATTATATATGATTGTAGGTAGAAATTTTAAACTTCAAAAAGCAACATCTTTTGCCACAGTTCTTATTCCAAGAAACTGAAAAGAACAGAATAGCAGAAAAGCTTATATTTCGAACATTCTTCAGTTATAATCCGGAATATAAAGTTGTTTACAATAAAAATTAACTCAAAATAAAAAACAAGACTTGAAAGTGTTTCTCAATTTAAGTCTTCTTAAGTGTTAATACGAGATAAGTATGAGAACTATAAGTACCTATGCTAGTTTTCAAATAAAGCAAATTTCCAGGATTTTCTTCTGGGTAAGATTAGAAAATTACAAAATATCTGGTATTTGTTTGCGTTCTTGAGCAATTCTTTAAGCCATACTTCAAATACTTCCCCTAAAGGCAAAATTTTATGTTTATCATCAGAGTTGTCTTTAAGTTGTTGTCGGCAATTAAAGTTTACTTAATGTTCAAGTAAGAGAACTTTCAGAATTCTTTGGTACTTACATTTTTTGAGTACGATTCTCTTGTACTCATTTAAAGTACCAGTATCTTAATTTTCAGATTTCTTTTAATTTTTTTTGAATTTTAATTCCAATTACTTTTATACTATTTAAAGTACAAAAGGAATGTATAGTACTTCAAAATTTTAAGTACACTGAGTTACAAAAAAAGTGGCACACCTTAAAATTTCGCAATAATTTCAAAAATATAAAAATGACTTTTTTTTAAATTCAGTATTGTTTATTAACATTTAATACTATTAATGTATGAGAAGAACTTTTAAATAAAACATAAGATAATTGAGTTTTTGTTTATTGCGTAGTGGATATTTCCTCCCCCAATATCTATTAAAGCCATAATTCACCTCGGCGTATCTTTAATAAGGTTTTTTACGATGGCGTCGTCCAAGTTATTCAACTATTTAATCTGTCCAGATCTCAGCTCACTTAGTGTCTCAGGAAGAGCAAGGAGATTATCATTTTTTTCAGCAGATCCCAAATAGGATTTAAGATTTTAAGACTTGTTTTTGAGATTTCTGGTTTTAAAACTGACATTTTGGTTTTCTGGTTCTGGGAATTAGAGTTTTTTTAACTTTCCATAGAAGTTATTGTAATGGGTCCGATTTGTCAAATTGAAAATTTTGACATTTCTCGACGATGGACAAGAATAGTATCACCGTATTTAACAACTAGTATATGCCAACGCTATACAAAGCATTAATGTTGTCGACGTCTTCCTGATGGTTCATCGTCTTATCAATTTTCTGCGGGATCCTCAAGCTCTCCAGAGTGAAAAAAGGAGGCTGGGATGCGACCCACACTGATAACCTCCCATCCCGTCTGTCGATTTGTCTTGCTTAAAAGTTTGTCTATATGTACTCGTATCAATTTTTACCAAATTTGCGTACTATTTTTTGTATATTTTATTTTGTATGAAAAAACGGATTGTTGGATTTGTATATAAAAATTACTGAATATCGAAAACAATATTTTCTGTGAAATAAAATAAGTTTGAAGCCAATATTTTTAATTTTCGAAAAGTTATTAGAGCCGAAAGTAAATTTTTACCAAGATTTAGTCTGGTTTTTTGTAAGAGTTTTATTTTTTGTAAAAAAAACTGTCAATTCGATTTTTTTTCAAAATTTTATGGAATGTTGAAAACAATATTTGTAATAAGATAGTTTGAAGCCTACATTTAAAATTTTTGAAAAGATATTTGAGTCGAAAATTAATTTTTACCAACTTCTGTTAAATTTTTTTAGGTTTTTAATTTTTTGTATAAAAAATGTCAATTCGATTTTTTCTAAATTTTACTGAATGTTAACAGCAATATTTTTTGAAAGATAAAATTAGTTGAAAGCCAATATCAACAATTTTTGAAAAGATATTTGAGACGAAAATCAATTTTTACCAACTTTTATACATTTTTTTTTAGGTTTTAATTTTTCGTAAGACACCTAACAATTAGATTTTTCTCAAAATTTGTCCTAATGTTGAAAACAATATTTCTAATAAGTAAAATTAGTTAGAAGATATAATCTTAAATTTTTTAAAAGATATTTGAGTCAAAAATCATTCTTTACCAACTTTTGTTAATTTTTTATCGGTTTTTAATTTTTTGTAAAAAAAACTGTCAATTCGATTTTTCTCAAAATTTTATCAGATGTTAAAAACATATTTTTTTTGCACAAAATTGTTTTGAAGATGAAATCATATTTTAATCGTAAAATTTTGGAGGTGACAAATTTTTTTTTCTGTTTTATTGATTTATAAAAAAAGCGTTAAATAGATTTTTTTTTTCAAAAAATATACTTCTTTGATATCACGTTACAATTTACTATATAAAATTTAATTCAAGTCTGTAGCGTTTTTAATTTGTAAGATATTTAGGGTTAACCAAAATTTTCACCTTTTTTTCACACTGTTATGGTAAGAAAACCACCCACGCAATTTTCATGAGAGCCCTTTCTGCATCTTTTTGCCTTATCTGTATAACAAAATTTATTTGAAGTCGATATCTCTTCTGGTTCTTGAGCTATGGACGACGAAAAAAACGTCGCGAACGTACGGACGAACGTACGTACACACGCACGCACTGACATCTTTTTAAAAAATTTGTATTTCGACTCTAGGGACCTTGAAACGTCGAGAAATGTCAAAATTTACAATTTTACATTACAATAACTTCCTATGGGAAGTTAAAAAAATGTCTCACTTTTTGATATCTTTTTTACCTCTCAGACTATGTAAACATTAATACCAAAAGGGTTGATGTCAGTATTTGTTAAAAATACAAAACACTCGCGATATTTATGTTTTATAAAGAAAAGAGTTAATATGATGTTTATGCCAGCTTAATCATCTCATTCAACAGTTTGTAAGCAACAAACAAATGAATGATGAAGAGGATAATGTCAATGCGATTCAGTGGGGGCATTGTCAAAACTTTTGTTTGAATATCTCCATTTTAGCCTACCTCCCTTTTATAGAGGGTATAAAATTTATCATTTCTTCTAGCTTATAGATGCGACGAAAAAGGACTCACGACGCGGCAGACACGACAATGCTTAATATTTATTTTTAATTAAATGCACATTTTTGGGATTTTCCGGCGTTATTCATTGCGAAGCTTAAAATCCCTTATACGGATATATTCCTCCTTTTTTGAGAGCGTACAGTTGGTTGGGAATGGTGTTAGAGGGTGTATGTAATAAAGTTCACATGCATTGTCAATCTATCCTTTCGTTAGAAGGGACATTTCTGTTTTGAGTCTCATATAATTTTTTTTGTTATAAAGTAACACATAAAACTGATGCAGAATATTTGTGTGTAATGCCAAAAGGAAATTTCATTATAGCGACTCTAAGTGCATTAAGATGTTTCTGGTAAAAGCGCAAAACTGTTTCTAGTTTAAAATTTGAATAAATTTCATGCAAGAGAAGAGACAGCGAAAGAGAAAGGGAGTCAAAAATTTACAAACAAACCAAAAACATTTGAGAGCTAGTTTTATATCTACATTCTACATACGCTGGATATGGCGATAATGACACAATCCACTTTTATATCCCATTTGCTTATTCAGGGACGGATTTGTCGTGACACTTTTTTTTATTTTGGGCGCAATACTTTATTTTAATGGTATAAGAAAGTCGAAATTTTTTTAAATGAAAATTGAAAGAAAAAAATACAAATAAACATTTGACATTTTTTAGGAGTAAAAACTTCGATAAAATTAATACAAATGTTTGTTCTCCAATTTTTGTTTTTATATATACACGAGAACTTCTCGAATCAGGTTTTTTGACTTTAAAAAATCGATGCCAACTTTAAACTATTGAATCCCTTTCCCAAACGGAGTGTTGTAAAAGGGTGTACGGACGATTTTTCTATATAATATGAGTTCTGCTTTCATTGGGGCCCGTGTTATTTTACTTTTATTCTTAACTTTTTTCAGATTAAAACAAATATTTACATTTTAACTCTAAAAATCAATTTCATATTCCCGCGAGACGGGCCTTTAGAATTCAAATGCCTTCAAAAATGGTTCTGATGTATGCACATATACCTATATCTATGTACATTAAATCTAATTTCATTCATACCTATCTGTATGTGCAGTTGTCTGGTTGTTGATAGACAAATCGTTTGTGCGGTGCATTTACATATAAATATGTATGTACGAGACAAAAATGAGATGAATAGGATAAAGGGGGATGAGAATGATACAGAGAACAGAGGGTGTGCATAAAAGCCACAGTAGAGTAAAATTAAATTAATTTTTTATTCAAAATTAGAATTTTATACTCAAAATATACATCACTTGGTATATAGTACATGACAGAATATAATGACAATTGCAATGGGGTATATAATAAGGACTTTCTAATTTCGGTATAAAACGCAAAAACTGAATCTTCGTGGATTTCTCTTCAATATTGCTTTCAATGTTTTTGTTTAAGGTTTTTTTGTTATTATTTTTAATGCAATTAGAATTGGCTACAGTTTTGATTTTCATCATTTTATTTTACTCGTTTGCCATCTGACCGATGGATTGTTAATCTTTGCCAAATTTGTAAGGCCTCTTGGATTAATTCACAGTGGTTCTGTTTGTATTATTTTGTGGAAAAAACTAAATACTGCAGTTATAACTTAATATATATTTCTTTTTTAACAACCCATAGAAACTTATTTCAATTAGTACAATTTGTCGAATTGAAAATTTTGCCATTTCTCGACGTTCCTAGGTCCCTAGAACTTAAATGAAAGGTTTTTCGAGAGATACGTATGTGCACTGTGCACCGTGCGTGTGTATTAGGGGAGAGAGCGGTGAGACTAAATACTTTACGTTTGAATCTCAATAAAACTAACATTTTCGTATCTTTACTCTTGTTTTTATTTCAGTAATCATCTTTGGTAATCAATCTTTTATAATGAATTCTTATTATGAACATATGTTAAATAATTAAACATTGAATTGACAATAAGTAGACAAGGTCAGATTTCCCTATCATGCCCCCTACGTCGGGTAAGATGGTGAACACTGAGGGGAAAGATGGGGTTAAACAAATAAAATTTATTCTTCAAGAGTAACTCTTGTCACAAAAAAGTGCTTTCTTAAATTAGCCGATCGGATTCGGCATGTTAACTGTAGGTCCCCTCCATTCCTGACAACATTACTCGCACACAGGAATAGTTGAGAGTTTTAAGTCACTAGGCCGTAGTTCTCAACAGACTGGGGAGTGGTTACGGAAAATGTTGATTTTTGTGGAGCACTTCGTGTCTTGTTTATTTCAGTGTCATGAACCCAAATAGAACAACCAGGCTTGGTTTTCCTTCAATATTTCGCTGAGCTCCTGTGACAGTTGGGCTAATCCGATATTAGATGTTGGAGTTGCAGTCGTCGTAGTTGCAATTAGTCTTTTACTGATATAGAAATTATTTTAGTTCGGGCACTATTTTTTCTACTTAACAAACGAAAACAGTGGCGTCGTCGATCTTTCATTGCGTAGACTAAAAGCTATTATGGTGGCGCTGCGTCACGCGCATAAAAGATCCTGATTGGTCAAACGGTTGCGATATAAGACGGGTAGCCCGTCTTACCCCCCTCTCCCTTACTTTCGTACGTCCGTACGTCAGAAAGTTTTTTTGTCGTCCATCATATCTTTGCTGAAGCAAGTGAAAAATTTAGTTGGAACGAACTAATAAATTTAGAATTATGCAGGGTTATCCACTTTGGGGTTTCAACAGTAAACGTAAATAAAACACATATACCATATTTTGTTCATGATATTAATTTTTTATTATAAAGATTTAACATTGACGTTATGTGTGAAATACTACATCATCACCAAGAGAATTGTTGTAAGCATCGATTCTTTTAAGGTAATTTTCGACCACTTTTTGACACATATTGGGCGGCATCTCAGCCTTAACTTGACGAATGTTGGTTTTGAAGTGCTCAAGAGTTAAAAGTTTATCTGCATAAACACGGTCTTTTGCGTAGCACCACAAAATAATGAGTAGCGGTGTTAAATCGCATGATCTTGAAGCCACGAGAAATAACGAGGCAAGGAAATGTCTCTTACAATAAAGCCATATTCGCTCGAGTTGTGTGGCATGTGGCACCGTCTTGTTGAAATCACATATTTTTCAAGTAGTATTCTTTAATAGCAGCCCAAAAATAGTCGGTTATCATATGACCATAACGTTGTTCCATCATCGTTTTCGAAGAAGTAAGATTCAACCAAACCTCCGGGCCAAAGAGCGTGACTTTTTGTGGAAGTAATGGCTTCTCTTCAATTGCTTGAGGATTTTCAATTTCATGTTTATAAACATACATTTGTTTCGAAAAATAGCCGGCCACCTCCTGCTGTTTAAGCATCCATTCGACGTTTCTGCGACGTTGTGAGTAAGTAAGATGGACTTTATATGGTTGAAGTAGTAAGCTGGACTTTATATGGTTGAAGGTGTAAATCCAAATGCAGTCCTAGTTCCTGAGAACGACGAGGAATCGACATATTTGAGTCTTAGCCAGCACTTTCACTTGTTCGAGAAAAACAATGATGACAGGCCCTTCAATATCTGATACCAATATAGTCTTTTCAAATTTCTTTACAATTTTGCCAATTTTCTTGAGTAGTTGGACGATTATGAAAACCATAATCTTCTCTTAAAGCTCAATATGTGGCTGTGGCAAATTCACATTTTTCGTAGTAGGTTGTAAAAATTCGTACGGGTTTTGCGATAGTTGAGTGATCCATTTTCGTATAAGTCTGACTTTCTTTCTTTCTACTGAAAACAAAAATGGGTTTAACAAATTAGTTTGACAGATGTCGAATTATAGCCCTATGCTTTTAAAACTTCAAAATGGATAGCTCGTTACATTGTGAAGTGATAAAAACTGATATAAGTAATTTCAGCAAAAATTAAATGAACTGTTTTTTTATGAATCAAACAAAATTAAAAAAAAAAAAATTTATCACCTAAAAAAATAATACTTAGAGTTGGTAAAAATTGCAAAGTTATTGCCTTCCAGCTAATTTTATTTAATCAAAAGGTTAAAATTTAAGGAAAATACATATAATCGTTTTTTTTTAAATAAAAAATAAGAATCTACAAAAACCATTACGCAAAATTAGTAAAAATTGGAATAAAACTTATTTTATCATATGAAAAATATTGTTGCTAACTATTTGTAAATTTTAAGAAAAATGTAATTAATATTTTTTACAAAACACGAAAATCTACATAAACAGCTTTTTATCTTGTTTTAAATACTTTTTGAGTAAATTCTTACTCATTTCAAGATTACTTTTCAATTAATCGACAACCAAAATCCAGGACTTCTTCCATTAATTCATTAGTTTTCAAAGTCTTAAAGTTGAGTTTTTTCAAGTGCTGCCAACTCATAAATTCATTAGATTCCGATTGGAGTATTTTTGACTTTTGTTTCTAGCTTGTCCACTGTGCAGTGTGCGTGTGCACCTTTAGTATCCTAAACGCCTGGTTGATTGTTTATCTGGTTGGCTGAATACGTTCCATTCACGCCACGTCACGCTTTTGGCATGCCAAATGGAAAATAGCTTTCAAATATTTTACAATTTGTTATGCCCTCGATGATAGTCAATTAACATGTGTATCCCATGAACGTTGCATATATTTTCTTTTTTTGTTAATAATAATTGTGTTGATGCCTTTATGATGATGTTGATTTTGATGATGATGATTTGTCTTTTGATGAAATATTTGTGTTCTTGGTTAAGATTTTCAAAAAGGAATTTATTTGACATTTTTGTGTGAGAATATTTGAGAAGATGACGACTTAACGACAAGCTGCACAACTTAAAAAGACTTTTGTTTATAATTTTGGTTAAGGAAGGTCACCTGCAAATTTTTGGCGTAGTTTAGTTTAGTTCTTAATTTTTGTTATTGTAAAACTGTGTCCGAAATTTAAAGTTATTCTTTTTTTTTTTTTGCAGATGTCAACATGGTTGCTGAACCAAAACCACACCAAGTTGGCCGGAAACGACAAAATATTACAAAAACAGGAAATGACTGGTAAATTATAAAAGTCTTGATTGATTACATATATTTCAATCCTCCTTGTCCTTAATTGAGATATTGCATACCTACCTAACCTACATATTTGCTTACGTCACGTCAAAAAATAAACCCAAAGTCACCTCAAATTTGATAAACCTTCAATTAAGCGTCCCGCAACATAAGAGTTAAATCCATACCCATTTATAAATTTGTTCAAAACCTTTGAAACGGTCAGTGGGTGGTGTCAGAATCGGTCGGTATCAGTGTTAGGTTAGCATTAAAATGCTAAACGGTCATTAGAATAAAGAAAAAATAATATGATTGATGGCTATTATTATAAGCTGAGGCCTCATACAGACTGTCTGGGCACAAAAGGCAACCCCTTAATCAAATTGGACATTGGTAAATGATGTTTGAAGGGTATCAAGGAAAAAGGAAACAGGGAAGGTCATTTTCTGGTTTCCTTTCATCTACCCCAAATTTTCATGAAAATGTACATAATAATTTTTTGTTATTATTATTTTAAGGAGTGGCATTCTAAAAATGTCCTTTTGTATTTTTGTATATGTCGGTTATATGTAAAATAATAATGACCAAGACGACATGCAACCCCATGACCCATGAGTGACAATCTTGCATGTGATGTTCCATTTAGTTGGAACAAAATGTATTGCATGATACAAATTGGTGTTAGAATTTTTATAGAACGCGTTTGGTTGGTTGTTGCGGTATTCTGTTGTGTTACATGCGTGCTAGTGATGGGAGAGGTGTGGTATTTTGATAAAAAAAAGTTTGTTAAATGGATAATTATTTGCTTTTAACATGACTTTGGTGTTACTGTTAATTAAGATTTTAAATGTTTTGTTATGTTTTTGCTCCAATTTTTTTCTTTATTCGTACCTTATAATTAGAAAGTTGGTCTGGCAAGCCAATCAGATGTCAAAAGGATCAAATCCCAGCCTATGAGACTTTAAAGGTCAATTGGTGAATAGATATCACTTCTTTATTTGTTATCCAGGAGAATGTATACCAATTAGAATTTCGCAAAAACTTAAGGTCCTTTCTGTTGTCATTTCTGCAAACTTCGAATTCGGGTACTGAATATTCATGCAATAAAAGTTTTTTTTAGATTTTTTCCTAAACTATTACAAGCCATACAAAAATGACTATACTTTAAGCAATATTTTGTTTTTTTCCATCAAACAATTAAAAACACTATATATGAGTCCTTGAATTCAGTTTTGCCTTTTAAACATATCAGTAGACATTTTCAAATATACTTCAAACCATCAACATCATTTTGTACTCCATTTGTTTTTATTTACATTCCATTTAACATTTATTTTATATTCCCTTCACAAATAACACCAATTCATCACTTAACTGTCTCCTCAATATATATACCAACAATGACAACGAGCGGCACTTTACAGTTCACAAAAAAAAACAAGCAATACAAAATAAAATAAAATCAACCGACCGTCCGATCCTTATACATTCTACCGCTGCTACTAGACCTACTTATAACGCTACTATATAGGGTTGACAATAGTTCCTGTCCTCCTTTTTTTACACCTTTCTCACAAATAAAACAATTTTCATTCATTCTCTGCCATATATACAAAGTTTTCAGAAAAAAAGGCCCACACCCGGGCGCCACTCCTAACTATTTTGCTAAAATCAACAGAAGAGTGAACATTTTTGCTGAATAAATGAATGCAAGCGACCGGAAATAAATTGTATAACTTTGCTCCACAGCGCGTTCCGGTTCTTTATCATCAGTGTTGAAAAAGGGGGGCGGTGAAGGGGGTATGGTTAAAGTCACAACCAAACACACACAACACTCAAACTAAAAAAAAAATAACTTGAAAAGGAACATTTTTCCAAGTGGAAAATTCGTTGGTATAAACAGAAACACCCTCCTGATGATGCCTGCCATCCCGCTCGACTTTATGCCACAATTCACTTCGTATTCACAGGGAGTTGGAAGTTTGTGTGTGACCGACACTTTTTACCGCACTGGATTCGTCCAGTTGTCATCATCATCTCTCTGGAACTGAATCAACTTCCCGAAACTCTTTCTGCTGCCGGTTGTACAATTCAAGAGTGTACTGCTGCTGACCCAATATTCTCTGTTTTTCTGTCCCGCATCTGTGTGACAGGCGTTAGCTATACTGTCTGAAGTTTTATTTATAAATTGTTTAAGGTTAAACTGACTTCACACTGTCCTGCCTTTGCCTTCAAAAACCAGACCAAAAAGTCAAACAACCAACAACGTTGACGAACGAGCATGGTGTGAAGTGATTCCTGGGAGGTGTGGTGAGTTCGGTCGAACCACTAACTACCAGCTTGTGGGCGACCTCGGTAATTTATATAAATCTGTGAGGATTTTGAGTTGTTGAAGAGTTTCACAAAACATACCTTTTCTCAACGAACCACCCTCCAAGACCCAAAGTTAATCGAGGGTGAGAAAATTGGGTTGGGTTGGGTTGGTTTGGAATATAATTCTAAATCAAATATTGACAGAAACTTTTGTTATATATGTAGAATTGTCCTTTGGGGGTGTAACCCTCATGAATCCCTATTTATTTGATTAAATAAGAAAATTTCCGAAAAACCTCCTTTTAATTTGTTCTCTTGTTGTTTCTTTCTTTTCAGGGACTACTACTATGACAGGTATGCAGATGAAAATGCAGCAGACTTTTTTTTGTTCAATAAAAACCTTGGTTTATAATAATTTTGATTCCTCCTTTTTGTATATAGCTACTATTCATCGACCCTATTCCGGGCAGCTGGTGCTCGTCCCAAGAAGCGTAAACGGTTAATGACACCACAAGCCCGATTGTTGACCGATTCGGTAAATAATGGCACTCTGAATGCGGCTGTCGTAGCCGCAGCCGCCCAACAGCAGCAACAGCAACAACAACAACAGCAACATCAGCAGCATGCTGCTGCCGCTGCAATGGCAGCTATGGCCAATCTACTACCCCAGCAACAACAGCTTATCTTGCATCAGCAAAGTTTACTATCGAATGGAGCCGCTGCTGCTGCTGTGGCTGCAGCTGCTAATGGAATGGTTAATGGAGTAGGTGGTGCTGGGTCGGGCACTACACCCCATCACAGTTTGAATGCGTTTTTACAGCAGCAGCAGCAGCAACAACAACAGCAGCAACAACAGCAGCAGCATCAGCACCAGCAACAACAACATCAATTTGCTGGACTCCATTTGAAACCAACCTCACCCACAATCAATGCACCTCCGTCGGCAGTTCTTTCTACAGTAGTGCCATCCACATCGTCGGGCATCACAAATAATAATCCGTTGACGACAACGGCCGTAACTATGGCGAATTGTGAACCAATGTCAACATTGTGTGTAAATAGTTCATCACTGATGCAGCATCAGCAGCAGCAGCAGCAACAACAACAGCAGCAGCAGACGAACCTTAAACAGCACCAACAACAACAGCAAATGCAGCAACAACAGCAATTGTTTCAACAACAATTGCTGCAGCAACAACAACAGCAACAGCAGAATCAGCAACAACAGCAAACACAGTGGGGCCCATTCAAATTGTACAGTAAGTCAAATCTTTTCCCTTAATTTCTTAATTATTTATATTGTTGCTAGGAACGATTTTATCATTCTGAAAAATATAAAGCTTGATGACTTTACTCAAAAGGGGTATGCTCATTTTCGGCCCGGAGTGTACACCAATGAATTTGGTATCATCTTAAAGGTTGTTCTAAGCCGGATATATCTGCAAAAATATTTTGTCCATAACTCATGGGAGATCCGAGATATTTGAGATTGAAGTTTGAAATGTCCAACCATTAAAAATCAGCACTTTTTCGACATAAATGCTAATATCTTTGGATATAGAAATCTAGGAAAATCAAAAATGGATTAAAATAAAGGTGTCAAAAATATCTTTCAAATAAATTTAAAATTACATTTCTATGATTTATATATTTTGAGTTATTTTGAATCAAACCTTTGAAAAACAGCATTTTTTAGGCAAACTTTTGTACAATAATATCTTTTAAAATTCAATGATGATATTATTTTTTTTGGCACCAATAAATGGTTAAGTTTACAACCTTTATTTTCATATATAATTTTTTAGGTATTCTTCAACAATTTATTCATTTTGCCAATCATAACTCAAAAATATGCTCCTAAAATACAAAACAAATCTTATACCTAACACGTATAAGCTTAACATACAAGAAAGAGTTAACCACTCACGCTATTAAATATCTATCAATTAGTTTTTTTCCGTTATATTTTTTGGTTTGATGCAGTTGATATTTGGTTTTTTGATGTGATTTCTTTTTAAAATATGTTTTTTGACAAAAATGGATTACGATTCAACTTTTAATGAAAATATAAGTAACTTAAATAGTTCCCAAGTGCAAAGAAACGAACAAACGGTTGGATGCTGCGCTCATGTTATGACCATAATATGGTTTTTAAGTTGGGCAAGATATGAGAGTAATTTAAGACCCCCTTCTCAATTTTAAAACAACCTTTTAGTGACCTATGATTCAGATTAGAATTATGTTTTGCCAAACCCATTGCCATTAAAATTATTTATTTTTTATTATTTAGTTTATAATTATTTATTACTTTTCTTTGAATTAATTTAATTTTGTTTTGTCGATATTGTGATAACAACTTCTTTTTTTATTCTAATATTTCGACCACTTTAATAAGAATAATTTATTTTTTGTTTTAATTTTTCCACTGTTACTATAAGAATTATTTTTATTTTAGTGTTAGGTATAAGATTTTTTTTTGTATTTTAGGAGCATATTTTTGAGTTATGATTGGCAAAATGAATAAATTTTTGAAGAATACCTAAAAAATTATATACGAAAATAAAGGTTGTAAACTTAACCATTTATTGGTGCCAAAAAAAAATTAATATCATCATTGAATTTTAAAAGATATTATTGTACAAAAGTTTGCCTAAAAAATGCTGTTTTTCAAAGGTTTGATTCAAAATAACTCAAAATATATAAATCATAGAAATGTAATTTTAAATTCATTTGAAAGATATTTTTGACACCTTTATTTTAATCCATTTTTGATTTTCCTAGCTTTTCTATATCTAAAGATATTAGCATTTATGTCGAAAAAGTGCTGATTTTTAATGGTTGGACATTTCGAACTTCAATCTCAAATATCTCGGATCTCCCATGAGTTATGGACAAAATATTTTTGCAGATATATCCGGCTTAGAACAACCTTTAATTTGATACCAAATTCATTGGTGTACACTCCGGGCCGGATGTCCCTTATAAAATGAGCAATCCCCTTTGAATACTTCGGGATATTGGCAAAAACGAATTTATTAACAAAATTTTGTTAATTGTTGCGTTAGAAAATATTAGTTTTTTTTGACGATGGATGATCTCTAGAAATGGTTTTATCGCAAAATATTGAATTCATACTTTGAGCCTTTCAAAGAGTGGGTCATATACGTCAATTTTTCGTAATTGTCTATAATCAGTAATAGGCCAGTATGTTTCAATATTATTAAGCGCATTTATGTCATCAAAATTTGCAGAATCCATTTAGCACACTCTGCGCTTAATGTAATATGACAGTTCTGAGAAAAAATATTCACAAATATAAATGCGAAGCCCAAACTCAAACGATTTAAAAATAATTTAGGTCATCATCGCTCTTCTGTAAGTAACGAATATTAGACCACAAGTCGTGACACAAAATTCGTTAAGTTTTGGTTCAATTCTCGTGCTCAAAATGGGTTCAATTAGAGTTTAAATAAAAGATGTTTTAGAAAAATGTTTGTGCATGCGTGCGTGTGCCCGTACTTTAGCGACGTTTTTTTCGTCATCCATAGCCAAAGGGCCAAGAGAGATATCGACTTCAATATATTGTAACGTTATACCAAATCAATATATTTTTCGAAAAAATCCAATAAAGGTTTTTTTTTTTTTTTTAAATGTTTGTCACCTCGAAAATTCTACGAATGAAAAATGATTTCATCTCCAAAATTAATTTTTGCAACACATCTGGTAAAATTTTGAGAAAAATCAAATTTACAGTTTTTTTTGTAAAAACTAAAAACTTAAAAAAACATTACACAAAGTTGGTGATTTTAAATTTTTGGATTTCGACTCAAATATATTTTCAAAAAATTGAGATTATGACTCCAAACTTATTTTATCTTATTAGTAATAAATGCTTTCAACATTCGGTAAAATTTTGAGAAAAATTGAATGGATATTATTGTACAAAAAATAAAAACTTTAAAGAAAATTAATCAAAAGTTCTTAAAAATAGATTTTCGACTCAAATGTCTTTTTAAAAATAAATAAGATAATGGCTTCCAATTAATTTTAACTCATAAGAAATATTGTTTCTAACATTCAGTAAAATTTTGAGAAAAATCGAATTGACAGTTTTTTTTACAAAAAACTAAAAGCCTAAAAAATAAAAAACAGTACTAAAACTTGGTAAAAATTTACTTTCGACTCAAACAGCTTTTCAAAAATATTGTCTTAAAACTTTTTTTATTTTACAGAAAATTTTGGTTTCGATTTTCAGTACCTACTTTTTTTTTAAAAAATTCAACAGTCTGTTTTTTCATAAAAAAATAAAATCTACAAAAAATAGTATCCAAATTTGGTAAAAATTGACGTTCGGTTCTTGATATCTCTTAAATTAATTTCATTCATTCAATTTGTAAAAATTTAAGAAATGCTACATAAATTGGTAAAAATTTGTTTTCGACTAAAAATCTATTTTACAAAACTAGATTTCCAAACTAAACTATTTCTTTATATGAAAAATATTGTTGGTAGTTTTAAAATTTTTAAGAATAATTCAACTGACAACATTTTTAACAAAACATGAAAACCTACAAACTTTTAAGCAAGACAAATCGACAGACGAAATGTTAAGTTATCAGTGTGGGTCCCATCCCAGTCCCTTTTTTTTAACAAACTTCTTCATCAAGCTCGGTTTTTATCTAGATGTCTCCAGTTTCGCGGTCCAAGTTGGTCTACCTCTACTACGTTGTCTTGTGAGTGTGGATTCGAAGAATTTCCGGGCCGGGGAATTGGATTCCATGCGCTCTAGGTGAACCACCCATCTTAGTCGTTGGCCCGTACAGCTCGTCGTTTCATTTTCTTCTCCACTCCGCTTCTATGCATACGGGAGCGTAGTTCACACGAAGACCCAACGTGCTTTCATCCGCTTATGTCATAGTCCATGCTTTTGCACCGGATAGCAGGACGGTGATAATGAGGGTCTTATACAGCGCCACTTTGGTCCCTCGAGAGAGGGCTTTGCTATTCAATCGCCTTTGTCGATGGTGACGTTATGACCGAGACGTCATAACGACTTTTAAAAGACAGACTTTTAAAAGATAGTGCCTCTAGTGTTTAGATGGGAGCTCTGATGCACTATTCTTTCAAGTACGATGTTAAAAAATCGCGCATCACCTTCTCCAAAACTATTTTTTGACATCGAAAGGTTCTGTTTGGTTGTTTCCAACATTTATGGAGCAGCGTGAATTCTCCATGGTCATCCTGCACAAACAAACGAGTTTGGCAGGGATGCCGAAACTAGGCATGGCTCTATACGGCTGGTCCCTGCAGATGCGGCCTTGAAATCGATAAAAAGATGGTGGGTGTCAATTTGATGTTCTTGGGTTTTTTCCAGGATCTGCCATATTGTGAATATTTGATGGACCGTGGACTTAAAACCACACTAATAAGGACCTGTAAGGTTGTTGGCGATGGGCTTTAGACGTTCATTTATTACGGCAGCAGATTTTGTAGGCGATATTAAGTAGCCTGATTCCTCTTTAGTTGGTGCAGTTCAGAGGGCAAACAATACTGAGATTCCATTCATCGGACAAAGCCTTCTCGAGAAAAAACACGGTCAGAAAACTTTTCTTGCAAAATAATATTAACTAGTGACTGTACATTTTTCCCCAATTTTAGAGTAAATTTCAACAACTTCAGTTCCTTGTTGATTTTTAGTATTTCTGTAGTATATTGAATGTTAAATGCTGACAGCTGACAGCTATAAACGTGACAGCTTTAAAAATAGCGTGCTGTTAAAAAAAAAGTGAATTCCAATAAATTTTTAATTTTTAACGTACGAACATATTTTACATACTTGCTTTTAATTTACATACATGTGCAGTATTCATATGTATATCAATTTTCCTCGCCATTCCTTTCAACATGCCGACTTAGATTATTTTCACTTGACAATAGCCTAAAGCTCTCCAAATTGCGTTTTCCTTTATAAATTTAGCTAAACTCTGAATAGTTCACAAAACTTATATGATTTATGAATATAAGGGGATAATGGATAAACAATTGCCATACAATTGTACGAACTAAACTTGAAAATACCACAAGGATCATGGCCGCGGGGTTGGGGCACAATGCCAACAAACATTGGCCATTGTTGCAAGCCGGTAACAACACTAACCTAACCTATACACCATATACCTATACTCTTTCAGATGCAAGCGTAAAAAGACTTCGCCGGGTATGACATTTGAGAGAACGTTAAACTGAAAAGTCCTTTTGCATTGAAAAAACAGATGAAAATATTGTTTGTGTTTGCAAAAGTACTTATACCTACGGCGGGCAAAGACCGACACAACGACGACACAGCAGTAATGCCAAATGTGTCCTTTTTGCCCCAGGTTCAGGTTAGGGTTGGTGTAGACAACTACTTTGGTTTTTTGTTTTTTTTCTTTGTACTTCTCGACCACACTTCTTCTGGTTTGTGTTTTGTATCTTATTCAAAGTTTGTTGTTGTTTTTGTTGATTCTAGGTAATCCGGACACATTAATTTGTGGCAACTGCAGAGAATGCTTCTCGGACCTCGGTGAATTATTGGACCACAAAAGGACTTACTGTAAATTAAGGTTTACATGCAAGTGCCAGGACATAGCATTAGCATCAAGTAATTAATTTATTAAAACTCCTTATATAGCTTCACAGTTAACACACATTGAAAATTTGAAAGAGAATAAGTTGGGTTGAGACATTACTTTTAAAATGTGCACATATACCTCCTCCTATACAAGGATTAGGATAATGTTAACATTGAACGCATTATTTTTAAGAGTATACGCTCACCCAGCTAAACTCAAAATCCTTGTACACAACACAAAACTCAACATCATCCAGGATGCAAATTAACATGATGTTTAATTTAATATTTTCGTCTATTCCTACTTTCAGAAAATCCACCCGCGGGAGCTAAACTTTTATGTGCAGTTTGTAAGGATGCATTCACAAATCCCTGGGATCTGATGGTGCACGCTCAAGCTGCCCACATGGTGAACATCTATGAGCTGGGCAATGAGGCATCAGATACCACAAACACTGCAAATATCAGCAACAATAATAATAACAACAACAACAATTCTAACAGTATCAACAAAAACAACAAGGAAATAAATGGAATCAGCCAAATGAATGGTACATCTGTAACGGAAAGTGACGTTTGTATTTCAACAGCGTGTGCTAACGCTAGTGTTGGAAATGGAACTATTATTGGTACTGGAAGTAGAAATGGATCTGGTGGAGGCGAATTAGTGCCATCCGTTGGACTAGTGATGCCGCCTAAAGTCAATGGCACTCTAAATGGCAGCTTTCCGGGCGATGGCAATGCCAGTGATGGTGATGGCTCCTGCATGGAAATCAATGGCGGGATGATGTGCAGTCCGAATGGTTCAATTCCCAAAGAGGTAAGTAGGTATGCCTAGCATAAACCATGGGTCTGGCCTTACTTGATATGTATGTGTGTTGTTTGTAACGGAATCTGAGTGAAATGTGATTTTTTAAGGGAATGTCCCTATTGGGGTGCAGACAAGTGAAGTGCGTCTGACATTTTATTGTCTGGGGTTTGGATGGATAACGTTGCAAAGTTTAAGCAAATAGATACATGTGCTACATAGTGTTACGATAGATGCAGTTGGATTTATGTGTAAGTTGGTAACCAAAAGGGCATTTTGGAATAGATATTTTAGCAAATCGATCTATGAATTTTCAAAGTACATCTTATATACATTTTTATGTAACACAGTTGATTGATCTTAAATGAGTATTTGTTTTAAGAATGCGTTTGTATTTAATTTCAATACGACTTATCCTTTTTGAGGATATAGTCACTTTAACCGGGCGCCATTTAACGAATTTTATGAAATAGCACTTTGATTTTACTTTTTGACAACTTTCAGATAAGAAAATTCAAATGTATTACCGTAGATATTAAAATTGTAAAAATATAATAAAGAGTCCGCGGTGCAATTTATCACACTCTAACATCCCAATGTCCCTAAAATCCGAAATTCCAAAATCCCGAATAGACCAGTACAATGTGATCTAAATAAATAGTAATGGGTTTTTCAATAAGAGGGCGAAGATGTTGAAATGGAATAAAACAAGCTGTGTATGAGGTATTAAAAAAATTAAGTTCTTATTTGAAAAACGCATTGTATGACATTAAGTGTTGAATTTGACATCATTCAAATTCCCGCCTTGGATTCTTACAGGGGCACGGATCCCAGTGGTCCAACATTCAAAGACTCTTTCGCATAGATTCTCCTGAATTTGAGCGATAGCCTGTGTTATTTTTATCTTTATAGCATCGGTCGATTGTGGTTCATTACATAGATCTGCGACTTCAAGAAACAACACAGGAAGAAGTCTAGAGTTGTCAAATCTCATGACCTTGGTGGCCGTTCATGCAAAATGTCAATCGTGGCGTTTGGTAGGTGGTACGTAGCACCGTCCTGCTGGAACCACATGTCGTCTAGGTCTATATGGTTCAGTTTGTTACTAAATTGTTATCGTTATGTAGCGCTCGTTGTTGACGGTGACTACCTCACTAACGCCGTTTTAAAAAAATTACGGAACAATTAAGCCGCCGTCAAAAAATGCACACCAAACTGTTACTTTTTGAGGATGCATTATCACCTAGTGAACCTCGCGTGGGTTGATGTCGTTCCATATACCGCAATTTTGCTTGTTAACACAGCCATTCAGCGAAAAAACGGCGTTGTCTGTGGTCATGAACTTTGACCTCCTGGGTCGGTTGGATCTTGTACGATTGTAGGCCCAAGTCCCGACGCTGAAGTCTGCCAAAGGCAAAGTTCTTGTGCACGACGAGAAAAAGACTGCCTCGGGTTGTACGGAATAATTTCACGAACTGAGGAGATCGCCACCAAACGTTGAAGAGTTGACTGTGAAGGGCCAATACGTCTACCTTAAAATGGGCACGATGCGCGCAACGATTGCGTTAACGAACACTCATTTTGATAATAAAGTTGTACCTGTTCAATCGTGTTACTTGCCATAATGATTTTGCATAAACTACTGAATAATAAACAAAAGATTTGACAGATGTCAATTGCTCGCACGGGGTGCCAAAATCTACCCGTGCCAATTGAAATACCCTTTATAATAATAAATTTATTAAGATTATTATCAAATTATTTTAAAAAAATGTTTGAAAATCTTATGACATTGTTCATATTTTTTAGGAACATTTCTTGATTCAGGTTAGTTCGGTTTTCGACTCGAATACCTAAAAAGGTATTGGCTCCAATTATAGTCTATTTTTCACAAAACATTAAAGTTAATTTTCAATAAAATTATAAAAACACTTAATTCACGGAAAATGTCGACAGAAAACAGTTTAAACTTCAAATACTTACTTCATACTTTTTTAAATTTCTGGAAGGATAAAATGGCTTATTATTTCAAAAGAAAAAAGGGGAAGTTATCGATATCATTCGTATCCATGCTTTTTTTGGATAAGAATTCTTCCCAAATTGAGTGTAAATGATATAAATGTATCATTTGTCGTTTCTTCTGATGAAACAAACGATCTGTCTTAATTTGTCTAAGAACATAATTAAAACATTTCAGTAAGTAAATTTCCATACATATATATGTATGTGTGTATGTATATGACCTGAAACTCACACTCACAACTTCATTGAAACAAGAACCTTCTGTTAAAATATTCATTTGCAAATTAATTAAAGGAAAACCAAAAACTTTACTCATTAAACCATATAACTCTCCTGTTGTTTGTTTTGAGGACACCCCACGACGACGATAGCCTGGTGGTCTGGTCACTGCACTGGCTTAATACGTCCCGCCAAAAGTAATTACGAATGATGGATGATGACAGAGAGAGAGAGAGAGAGAAAGAGCATTCGCGAATCCATTTTGAACCCTTTCCTTGGAACTCTATTTTTTTTTCTGGATTGAAACTAAGTCCTTATGCATGTTTTATGCTTTTTTTTCTTTTTAGGAAATTCATTCAGATGGCGGCGCATCTCTGGACGGACAAATGTCAATCTCATCGCCAACTCATCACTCCGATGACATGATGAAACTTAATGGATCGGTGTCATCACGTGGCAGTTCACCATCACTGGAACCATTGGACGATCAACCACGAGCCTGTATTGTTCGTACACTAAGCATTGTGAGTATATTTTACCTTTAAAAAACAAATTATTTTTAACAATTAAAAATTTTTATAATTAAATAAACGATTTTTTTCACAAAAACATCAAGACAAAAAAATAATAATTTAAAAACCTTTATTTCATTTAAGGAAGCCACAAGCCCACCAAATGCCACAGCAGCAGCAGCGGCAGCTCTTGGGCTAATGACCACAAGTCTGGCTATAAGCTTAACGAATGGCACTGCCACTGTATCCCCCCAGTAGACAACATCCAGCCCAATAAATGACGGATAGAGGGTGCGATATTCAGATACAGATACGTAAAAACAAGATTATATACACATATATTTAACAAAATCCAAAAATAAAACAACAAATTCGTTGCCAGAGAGCGAAACAAATAATACCTACCAACAAAAAAAAAAAAAAAAACAGTAAAAAAGGATACAAAAAAAATTATTAAATAAATGAATGTTGTTCCCAATTATCACCGAAATGTTATCCTGTTGTAGTTGTTATGTGTTTGCATTTTTGTTCCTTGGAATTTTTGCGTTAATAATTTATTTAATATTTTTTTTTTAATTGTGTTGTGTCAGTTTTTGGGATATAATGAGTCCTTTTTTTTTATTAAATTGCTTGTCGGATATGGAATTTTGGTATGGACGATGGACGCGAGCTGATGTTTGAACCAAAATATTAATATCTTGGATATACTCGTATATATGTACATTTATAGGAATTTTAATTGCATGCTTTCCGGTTGCCAGTAGGAGGGTTATCAATCACAATATATACCTACTACGAGTAGAACATGCATTTTATCAGAGATTCATATCATGTGTTGGGGATACCGACATGTATGTAAGTCCTCGTTGTTTCGTTACCTGGATATAGGGAAAATTGGTGTATCATCAGATGGGTTGATGGGGTTGATTTTAAGCCGATCAGGGAAGGACTTGGACATTTTATTTAATTTTTGTTGTTTTTTTTTCTTTCTGTTGGAATTGGAATGAGGAGGGGATTACTTGTGAATGAGATGATTTTTCGTTGTTGGGATTGTTTTTGTATAAATATGACCAAAGGTCACTTGCGTATCAATGTTGTAATGACTATACACAACGATGATTAAATCCTTGTTTGTTTTTAACAACAAAAATATAAACGAGCAGATTACAACTCAAAGAGTTATAATCACACTAGGATGTTTTTTTTTGTTTTTAATTTTACTTTTTTCATATTTCATTTTGAATTGTATCATTTGGGAGATTAAAATTCATATTTACATGTTAAACAAATAAACTTACAATCAATTAAAATGAGTTACAATTAGATTTGCATAAATTTTGTTGTAACTAATTTAAAAAAGAAGAAAACTAAAGTCAAATTAATAACTGTGCATTTAATAATACGTACTTTGAAAATGTATACAATACCGAAAAAAAATACTCTTCTTGTTTGAAAAAAAATAAATAATATACAAATAATAATCTTTTCTTCATTTTTGGTTCTATTGGTCATTGAGATATCATTTGATTTAAAAAAAATGTCCAATAAGATCTTACGTGTGCATCAGATCTAAAGTTAACATTTGTCTGCTCTTATTATGTCTACAACGTAAAAGGTACAAATACAATTCTTAACAAAGTGCGCATACGCCTAAGTGATTGTCCTAATTACGATGAATCTACTTGTGAAATATCCAAATAACTATGCTTATTTTGTTCAAACTTGTTTCGTAAAGGATGTCCCAGAATACTCTTCAAGTTTAATTTTTCCTCAATTTGAGTATTAAAGCGTTGTTAGCCCTAATAAAAACAACTCAACAGTTGAAAGTTTAGGATTAAGACATTTTTTTCATAATTAAACAATATTTTAAAAAGGCTATGAACATTTCACATAACATAGTTTGATTCTAATTCCATTAAGATTTTTCATATCCCAGTTCATTATTTTTTCAAGTCCAACTAATTTTTTCACCAAATTCAAAATTTCCTAAGCTTAATTTCAAAAAAATTGATTTGTAATTGATTGTGACGTTTCAAAAATCAAAATTTTAAAAATAGTTATGAGAAAGTTATGAAAAAAACCAAAGATGATAAATTTTACCTAAAAAAAGCTCTAGCTTGATTGTTCTGATAACACATAATTTGGTTAGCCTTTCTTTAACTCTAAGTTAAGTTTTTACTAAGTGAATAGTGAAAGTGAAAGTGAATTTTTTGTTTTTAGTTAAGTTTTATTCAAATTCATCTACATTGTGTTTAAGATAAAAATAAATGAAAAAAAAACTTAAATATATAATTATTACGTATGTGCCATAAAATGTTACCACATTAATTAGAGTATTGAGTGTAAATACATATCACTTTATTAATTGTAATAATAATTATACTATGCAATTCAATTAGATACATTGTATTAATTAAAGAAAAATATATACATATATCAAATTAAATATTATTTAAATGTAATTTAAAAAATTATTTGTTGTGCGATTAAATTGTACACGTAGTAAAATTAAGTTTAAAAAAAATACATGTATTAAATAAAATGACCAAAAGTTCTATAAAGAGAAGAAAACCAAAGATAAACATATTAAAAATCATCACACAAAATATGAAAATATGAGCTTTTGTAAAATATTAAAGTAAAACAAAATCTAAAAAATAAAATTTAAATAAATATATATACAAACCTATATATGTTAACATAAATTAGTACATATTAAGTAAGACTAGCTATTAAAAATAAAATAAAAACAAATATCGAACAAAATACACTCATCATATAATCATATCATTTTTAAAGAAAACCAAAAACAAAATTCAATTGCTAGAAAAAAATAAATTGTTAAAAATATATATATTTACTAAAAAATAAATTAATTGGAATTTATTTGTTTCTTATTGATTTGAAATGTGTTTTCTTATTTGTATTATGTTTTCTTAAAAAAACTACATAAATATTATAAAATTATATCGAAAGCCTTAAATGTTTTAAATAATATTGTTTATTTTTGTTCTTCTAGTGTTTATGTATTGCAAAATAAAAAATTCTCTTAAATAACATTTAAATAAAAAGATTATATAAAAATTATAACAATTAAATTTATTATAAAAAAGAAAAATGTAAAATGTTAAATTAAGGTTGCTACTATTCTATAATAAATATATGTCCTCCACTTATATAAATATATATATATATATATAACAATACATTTGTTTTAATTTATTGCGTCTTAAGAAGTACATTCAAAATGGTTGCGGTAAAAAAAAAAAATTGTAACGTAAGTATTTGCTTTAGTTTATGTGATTTTTCTGTTTTTCAGTGTTTAACCTCTTCAGAATTTTAGCCTCCTCTAAATTATCGTATTTTTAATCTTGCATTAGGTCCATCATACTTAATTTACTTTAATATGTTTAACCTAATAAACTAAATAGACTCCGAATTTAAAAATTAATAATCTGCAAAACATATAAGACCGATACGAGACGAGACTGAGTATAAATCCAATTTTATACATAGACGAGTTTCATACAAATATTTTTGACAACCTTCTAAAGACTAAAACTAACCAAAGTTCACAAAGAATCGATAAAAGCTCATTCATTACGTTATTATTTACTTCCCATAGGAAGTTATTGTAATAGGTCCGATTTGTCAAATTGAAAATCTTGACATTTCTCGACGTTTAAAGGTCCCTAGAGTCGAAATAAAAGATTTTTAGAAAGATGTCTGTGCGTGCGGGTGTACGTACGTTCGTACGTCCGTACGTTCGCGACGTTTTTTTATCGTTGTCCATAGCTCAAGAACCAGAAGAGATATCGATTTCAAATAAATTTTGTTATACAGATAATAAGGCAGAAAGATGCAGAGAGGGCTCTCAAAAAATTGCGTGGGTGGTTTTTTTACCATAGCAGTTTGTAAAAAAGGTGAAAATTTTGGTTAACCCTAAATATCTTAAGAACCAAAAACGCTAGAGACCTGAATTAAATTGTATATAATATATTGTAACGTGATACCAAACAGGTATATTTTTTTGAAAAAAATCAATATAACGGTTTTTTTTTATAAATCAATAAAACTGAAAAAAAATTTGTCATCTCTAAAATTTTACGACTGAAATATGATTTCATCTCTAAAACAATTTTGTGCAACGAAAAACAATGTTTTTGACATCTGATAAAATTTTGAGAAAAATATAATTGACAGTTTTTTTTATAAAAAATAAAAATCTAAAAAAAACATTACTTAAAGTTCATAAAAATTGAATATCGATTCAAATATCTATTCAAAAACTTAAGATTTAGGCTTCAAACTTATTTATCTTATAAGAAATATTGTTTTCAACATTCTGAAAAATGTTAAAAAAAATCGAATCGACAGTTTTTTTTACAAAAAAGTAAAAACTGCAAAAAAATTAACAAAAGTTTTTAAAAAATGATTTTCGACTCAAATATCTTTCAAGAATTTGAGATAATAGCTCCTTATTAGTTTTCACTTACGAGAAATATTGTTTTTAACATTAAGACAAATTTTGAGAAAAATAAAATTGACAGATTTTTTACAAAACAGAAAAACCTTAAAAGAAATTCATAAAAGTTCGTAAAAATTGATTTTCGACTTAAATATCTTTTCAAAATTTTGAGATATTGGGTTAAGTTTACTTTTATATTCCAAAAAAATACTGTTGTCAATATTCAATAAAATTTTGAAAAAAATCGAATTGACAGTTTTTTTGCAAAAAATTAAATACCGAAAAAAAATTAACAAAAGTTGGTAAAAAATGATTTTCGACTCAAATAACTTTTCAAAAATATGAGATTTTGGATTTTATTTTATTTTATCCTATAGGAAGTATTGTTTTCAATATTCAGACAAATTTTGAGAAAAGTTGAATTGACAGTTAAAAAAAATGAAAACCTAGAGTAAAATTAATAAAAGTTGGTTAAAATTGATTGACGTTTTCCTCGGTGCACACATTTTTTTTGGAGATGAAATCATTTTTTGTTCATAAAATTTTCGAGGTGACAAATATTAACTACAAGCAGAGGGGACTACTGTTATTTGCCGTCTTAAAAAAATAAAAATAACGCCTAATGGGAATTTGCTTAAAACTTAATTATCATAGTTTGAACACAATCGACCTTATTGTTTAAGTTGTAGGGCAAGGAGAAAGACTGACGAACGGAATCGCGGACCCAGTTTTATTGACTTCTCTTCCATAGTAATGTTATGTTTGTTTAAAATCTCGAGTTCGAATATTTTTACGAATACAATACTTGCCATATAGTTTCTATTGGTTTGAAATTTTTTTTTAACTACAATGAATAACGTTTTGACATAAAAAAATAAAAACCGGTACAAAATACTACTAAACCTTGAATTTTTCCTAGAATATCCTAGTATTTTAAAATGTAATCCATTGGTTAAACAAACTTCACGTCAAGCCCCTTAAATGTTATTCAAACATAGTTAATGTCCGTTTAAATCTTTCTACTAAATGTAGCTCAATCGCCTATTCAAAATTAATAGAATAAATACTTAACAGACATTTCAATCTGCTGTTAATTCTTTAATAATATACTTCATTAAATAATTTTCCACCAAAATACTTATTTACTATGACCCGATGCTATGGGAAATCCTTCTGCAAGGAAATAATATCCATCACTTTTATTACTTAATTTGAATAACTACACAACATACTTTTCATTTCTCAAACGAAAACAGTTCTTCTCCTGATGGTACACACTTTAACCGGCCCCAAAATCGCATACAAACCAAAACCACTCTTGCCAAAAAAAAAGGGATTTATACTTGCCTTGTCCTTGGGGTGGAATTTCGACAATTTTCATCCGCACAGGCCCAAGTAAGTATAAATAAAGAAAGACCAAAAATAAAAATGGATACAAAAAGAGGAAACAAAATGTTAAATGTAATTGCTCGGAATGGAATGTTAATAAAGTTTTGTGTATATATTATATACATCCCCAGATTCTTCAATTAATTCCAAGCAAAATAACTCAATTTAGCGTGTTGATGTCGTCCAGGCGGATTTTAAGTGCTATTTTTTGTTTTCATTTTTTTTCTTTCCACTTTAATGATGACATCATGTTTTTCCGAGACTTTTGGTCAAACTAAACAAAATGTAACCGGAAGTCTAAGGGATTGCGTAGCATAGATAGCCACAAAGTGGAACCGAGTTCACAGTCAGGGTCCTTCAGGTTATAATGTACAAAAACATTTGATACACATTTAAGGTAACAAGTTCCTATCTATATTCGCATAATAACAGTTTGCATGTTCCTGTTTCCTCATACATACGAACATTATATCTATTTATACCGAAGCACATTTTAAGTCCTGGTTAGTCCTTGGTCACGGTTAATGTTTTGCAGTTTGCCTCCAATGTTCATTTTAAATCACCAAGCATATAGGTATGTGCCTACTGAACGAGCTACTTAATTTTCAAACAACACACCGGTAAATCGAACAAATACACACACACACACAAAAACACACAGCATGTCCTTGGTGCTTGAAACATTTTACCAAAAATTAAACACAAAGGATTCAAAAAGGACATCACTTCAATTCATAGTCGGTGTTATGCGCCTATACACATATTCACCTTCATCGCCAAGGACACTCGTTTTAAAATTAGGTATACAGTAGTTAGTTGTAGAGCTGTATAGGTAACACTGTTGGAAATGTTGTCGACTGCCTAGAACCTTTTCTAGATACAGTCAGGTCCTTGTTGCATCTCTGCTGAAAAGGGCCAATCCGACTATAATACAACATGGAGACATGGCCATCGAGCTCATCTAGAATTTGACATAAAACATTGAACATACATACATATATGTTTGTGTTACACATACAAATGCAACACACAATAGCTAAAATTTAAATGTGTGTATAAGTACGTCTGTTGATGTGTGAGTATGTACGTGTTTTTTGTGAGAGTATTTTGTCGTGTTTGCTTTTAATCCGTTTTTAGCTAAGCGATAACTTGGCCAAAGGATTACATGCAGATCATTTATTTTAATGAGAATTAGAAGAGTTGCACCGGAACATGTTTGTATGTTGTTGTTGTTTTTTTTGAAGTACCGCTTCTTATTTAGGACATTTTACATGTGACGGAAATCTGGCAAAAAATACATCTGTGTCATCGTGGTGATATGATATGGGTTTGGTAAAATGAAAATAAAAGTTAATTAACCAATGCAAGGATACAATGAATTGAAAAAACCGGCTTGCTGACTATAGGATGTTCATAATTCATCATGGTGACGATATCAAGATCATCATCTGCCTTGAAGCGAAGGTGTAAGATTTTGTTTTGTTTAAACTGAAGTTACTGTTTAAAACGAAAAGTTTAAAAGCTCGCAGAAAACACTGTAACACTAATTGAATTTAAGATTGATTTTTAATAATCTACCCACTGTTTTTCATTAAAGACAATGACAACTCATTGTGTTTAGAGACTGCCTGCTTGGGATATAGTTCAGTGGAAGTCGAAATACTTTGATTTAATATTTAATATATTTATTTTAGAAATTATAAACAATTTTTTTTATATGTAATTCTAAAAAACTTGTGATAAAATTTTAAAATGCTTTAAAAATGTATTCGAATTTTTTTGACACACAACACATTGAAAAATATTGAGATTCTCTCACCGAAGAGTTTGGTTTAAAATTGTAAGCAAGATATTGCTAAGAACTTTTTTAACTTCAACTTCTTTTTAAGTTGAAGGGTTCATAATTTATTAATTTGACAGCTATAGCAAGATTTTAATACTTAACTAACAACTAAAATACTAACTACATTTTATTAAATTGGAACACAACTAATTAGTGACATTTCATCAAATAATAACTAAAAGAAAAAAAATAAAAATGTCAGAGACTCATACCTCAGAATACGTATATGGATTTAGAAATATATCAAATGATAAGGCATCCATTTCATTTCATCTTTAATAAAATGTTAAGAGATAGCGAAGATGTTTCACTTTTCTTTTAACTAATGAGCTATCTAGAAATTGACTATTTTCTAGCTAAGTTGTTAATAATATTTGTATAGTGCGTTGGACTGTCCTACCAGAGGTCTAGGGTTCGATCCCTGCCTATGCCATCTAAAGTCTTTTCACGGGTACTGCCTCTTGCGAGGAATTGACAAATTCTCCAAGAGTAACTCTTGTCATGAAAAAGTGCTTTCTCAAATTAACCGTTCGGATTCGGCATATAAACAGTAGGTCCCCTCCATTCCTGACAACATTACTCGCACACAGGAATGGTTGAGAGTTGTAAGTCACTAGGCCCTAGTTCGCAAAGGACTGTTGCGTCACCCAATTTATAATTTATTTATTTATTATACCATAACCAAAACTTAAAAAAATAATATTTTTATGATTGGAACATACGATTTTTAGCAATAAAAGCAATAATGAAAACAAAAATAAAATGCAACTTTAAATTCACTTGACAACTTAAAATTCATTTGACCCAATAGATAGGGCTGTAGAGGCAAGTACAGACAGCCAGGCGAACTAAAACAGGGACTCACTTTTTTTACATTTCTGAGATCTCGCAAACTAATAGAATTTTTTTCAATATTTTGTTGATACGAATAAAAATTGCTTGATATCCACTTTGATTGACGGCTTTCATCAATCTGATGTAGAAATGATTTGCATAATGTTAAAACTGTGACAGGACTGCTAAACATTATCGTAACATATTTACCTCCAAACTCTTGTAACAAAGTTTATGAAAACTTAATTAATTGCATAGACAAAATATATGATCAAATTGAGCCATAAGATGAGCTATTGGTATTAGGAGATTTTAATTTAATTAATTTATTTTAATTGCCAACAAGTTCAACAAAAAATTGGACCTTATATTCTTCTCGGACACACTCAAAGCTGATAAAGTTGTAAATTCAGCCAATACCCTATTTGTCGGAGAAGACCGGCATCACCCAGCTTTAGACCTATCTTTTAATTTAAATGTATGTAATGTTCGTAATTGCTCCAAAGACAATCCTGAATTTAACTTTAAAAATGCAGACTTAATGAACTTTTCAACCTGTTATGTAATGTTAGCTGGAATCATTTGTTTGAGAACTGTGACATTAATGCTATGTGCTATAAATTCTGATGTGTTCTTTTTAACTTTTTTATGACACGACATCTTTGCGATAACATCGCAATATTTCAAAATCTCCTCCGTGGTTTGACTCTTGCTTAAAAAACTTTAAAAACAAAAGAAACAAACAAAATATAAAAAGAGGCTGGGATGCGACCCACACTGATAACTTCCCATCCCGTCTGTCGATTTGTCTTGCTTAAAAGTTTGTCTATATGTACTCGTATCAATTTTTAATAAATTTGCGTACTATTTTTTGTAGGTTTTATTTTTTATGAAAAAACGGACTGTTGGATTTTTATATAAAAATTACTGAATATCGAAAACAATATTTTCTGTGAAATAAAATGAGTTTGAAACCAATATTTTTAATTTTTGAAAAGCTAGTTATTTGAGTCGAAAGTCAATTTTTAACCAAGTTTTAGTATTGTTTTTTTTTTTTAGAGTTTTATTTTTTTCGAAATTTTATCGAATGTTGAAAACAATATTTCTTATAAGATAAAACTAGTTTGAATCTAATATTTCAAAATTTTGAAAAGATATTTCAGTCAAAAATCAATTTTTACCAACTTTTATTTTTTGTAAGAAACTGTCAATACGATTTTTTTCAAACTTTGTCCTAATGTTGAAAACAATATTTTTTATAAGTAAAAATTAATAAGAAGCTATTATCTCAAATTTTGAAAAGATATTTGAGTCGAAAATCATTTTTTACCAACTTTTGTTAATTTTTTTCGGTTTTTAATTTTTTGTAAAAAAAACTGTCAATTTGAATTTTCTCAAAATTTTACTGAATGTTAAAAACAATATTTCTTATAAGATAAAATAAGATTGAAGCCTGAATTTCAAGTTTTTGAAAAGATATTTGAATCGATATTCAATTTTTACCAATTTTGAGTAATGTTTTTTCTTAATTTTTATTTTTTATAAAAAAAACTGTCAATTAGATTTTTCTCAAAATTGTATCAGACGTCAAAAACATTATTCTTCATTGCACAAAATTGTTTTGTTTTGTTTTGGAGGTGACAAATTTTTTTTTCAGTTTTTTAGATTTATAAAAAAAAAGTGTTAAATGGAATTTTTCCAAAAAATATATTTGTTTGGTATCACATTACAGTTTATTAATTAAATTCAAGTCTCTAGCGTTTTTGGTTTGTAAGATATTTAGGGTTAACCAAAATTTTCAACTTTTATTCAAACTGCTATGGTAAAAAAAACCACCCACGCAATTGTCTTGAGAGTTCTTTCTGCATCTTCCTGCCTTTTTATCTGTATAACAAAGTTTATTTGAAATCAATATCTATTCTGGTTCTTGAGCTATGGAGGACGAAAAAAACGTCGCGAACGTACGGACGTACGAACGTACGTACACACGCACGCACAGACATCTTTCTAAAAATCTTTTATTTCGACTCTAGGGACCTTGAAACGTCGAGAAATGTCAAAATTTTCAATTTGACAAATCGGACCCATTACAATAACTTCCTATGAGACGTTAATAAAACAAAAGTTGATAATGACTTGGTAATATACAATTAGCTAAGAAATATGTTTATTGACTATTCAGATATTCTTTATAATGACTTTATTTTAAAAACCGACATTAAAAACAACCAAAAAAACTTTTGGAGGTATGATAATAGTATGTTGTTCAACAACAAACTTAGCCATGACTCTGAAAAATTTTCAAATATGTTTGGAAATTTGTTCAAAGATGATTTCAAAGTAGCGAACTCCTGTCAAACGCCCGAGTCATAGGCCCTCTCACAAAATTTTCTTCATTTGAATTCAATTAGTCTTTGGATCTCTGAAGATGAAATCGTTAGAACTTGACGTTTGTTTTAGCGCTAGTCCAGATGGTGTACCTTCTTATATTTTGAAAAAATGCTCATTTTATTTATCCTAAAGTCATATAGTTTAGTTGTAAGTCTATAATTTATGACAGTCAACATTTTTTTTGTTCAAAATAAGTCAATAGTTACTAACCTCTTTCATTTCAGTTCATTTTGTTTAGATTCGTTTGAAAAACGAAAACAAGTTGACTTCAGTAAGGCCTTTGATAAATTGTGTCATAAAACGTTAACTTCGAAACTTAAAACCCAATGCTTTAACGATAAATTTGTAAGTTGTGTTTCGTCGTACTTATATATTAGATCATACGGCGTAGTTTTGAGGAAAAGCCGTCATCATATTTTTATACCAACTCTGGCGTACCACAAGATAGCCACTTAGGACCTTTACTGTTTATTTTTTACTTTAAAGACTTACGTTCTATTATAAAACACTCATCTGTTTTACCTTACGCTGATGACATTCAAATTTTCAAACGTGTCGACTCACTTGACACCTGTTTACTCCTACAAGATGATCTAAAAAGTTTTAGCGAATGGTGTTTTATAAATAAGCTTTTATTAAACATTCACAAATGTACTCGTAAATCAATGTGTTTTAAACCCAAACAAAATGATTTGACTTTCAATTATCAATTAGACTCTTCTTATTTGACTAAACTCTCTACTTTCTCAGACTTTGGTATTATTCTTGACGCAAAATTAACTTTTACAAATCACTATGACTATATTATTAAAAAAGCAAATAAGACACTCGGATTTATAAAACGGTTTTCACATGATTTTCGCGACCCACATATTCTAAAACTTCTTTATATATCATTTGTTAGACCAATATTGGAATATGGCTTCAGTCCATATAGACAGAAAAGAATACAAAGAAGATTCATGCGCTTCTGACTGCGTTTCTTCCCATGGTCCAATAGGCACGAACTTCCACCATAGGCTTACACTCAAAAATCTTCCATCGCTTTCTTAACACAGGGAGCATTCAGCTATGCTTTATTATAAAATTAATCAATGGGTCAGTCATATCACCATCAATTTTGGAACAATTAAACTTTATTTATAGCCGTTCCAGTATTAGAAGACAAGTTCCTTTATGTAAAAAAGTAAAACATTTAAAGTAAATTTTTTCAACACTTCAGTTTAGCTTTTTTTTGCAAATTGCTTAAAGCATTGTAAATCTATTTATCTTAGAATAAATATAATATTAGTCTTAAGTTCTAACGTTAGTTTGTTTAACGAATTCAATTAATAAATAAATAAATTTCTTATTGCGTTGGATTTTTAAATTAATTAATTTTTGTTTATTATTAGCATTTTAAAAAATAGTAATAATTTGCTCCAAAATGTGTGTAAGTTCTTTGTTTTAATGTTTAGTATTGCTTTTTCCTACGAGAATATTGTGAAAAACAATAAGACTACGTCAAGGTTTAAGTAGCTGCAGTTCGTATTTTAAAAAGAGTCTGGGTTGTGACTCACACTGATACCTTCCCATCCCATCAATTTGCCTTGCTTAGCAGGTTTGTAGGTTTTTGTGTTTTGCTAAATAAGTTGTCAATTAAATTATTCTAAAAAAATAAAATTACCATCAATTTTTGCAATTCAATTCCATTTTCCTTAAAATTTGACTGCATTTTGAGAACAATATTCCTTTTAAGATAGAATGTATTTGATGCCAATATCTTAAAGTTTCGACTTTTAGTAATGTTTTTCTTATGTTTGTAAAAAAACTGTTAATTCGTCCTTTCTTCATTATTATCTGTATAACAACGTTTTTTTAAAGTCTTCTGGTTTTTGAGCTATGGCCGACGAAAAAAGCTTCACGAGCGTAGGGGTGTACGAACGTTCGTACATTTCGTATATTTCGACTCTAGGGACCTTGAAACTTCGAGAAAAATCAAAATTTTCGAAATGTAAAATAACATATTAAAAAGAATCGAAGACCGTTGGAATAAACGAGCATTCGTCATAATTCTTTGAATTGTATATTTGAATACTTGGGACATCTTCCGTAGTCCTGCATTGCCAAATTGTAGACATTGGTTTTTAAAATCTTATAAATAATAATGATAAAGACAAGATTCTTTATTTATAATACACAAAATAACTACCTTAATTATTGAATTATATAAATATTAGTCTATAAAAGTTTTGTTTTTGAAATACATGAGCAAAAAAATATTTGTAGGTCATAACTATTTAAGTAAAAATGAAACTAATTCTGTAACGACAATTTGACAACAAAATTCTTAAACAATTAATTACAGTATCTAATGACTGAAGATCCAGTTTGATTCTTGTTTGCTCATCGCTTACGTGTCACGTCCATTCTTAGTCCTCGTTCAAAAAGATTCACGCAATCGGGAATTAAAAATTCCCACATTTAATGAGGTTGGTGGTGTGTTGCTGTGGTGTGAATGTTCAATGGTTTCCTTTTTCTTTCATCATCATCGTCATCGTCGAAGAAAAACGCATTAACACTCAATCAAAGTGCCAGACGTGTCAGTTCGATAGAATTGCTATTGGAATGGCATGTTCTGTGTTGGGAAATGAAAATCATGACACGTGATTGGCTATGATAAGATTATGGCATAAACCTAGTTTATTATTATAGTAAATATATAATGTTATAGGTATACGTGTATCTGTATACAAGGACTGACACAAGGACTCTTCGCGGTTTCTCACAGCATTAACAGCCCTACAATATTGAGTATCCTTGGGCGATATAATATGCGGGTAAGAGTGCTATGTTGTATACTCATAGATTCCCTGCGAAAAAGTAATTTTCTTCGCGGCCTGCATACAAATTGGTGTCATCATCATTATCTCGTCACTATTACCATAACCAAAGTCTTATCGAGATCAACAACATCAATATCATATCGTTTTCATTATTATTATATTATTATTTGACAATCGATAAAACTTTTTATAATGCAGCAATTTTATTGAATTGATTAAATTTTCATTTCTCTTTCTCTTTTGATGTCAATGATTTTTTTAATTTTGAGTATTGAAAATTAATTTTATAAAAAAAACGCAAAATTCAATATAGCTGAACTTGGGTTACATATTAATAATGAAATTTTTGGTTGGTCAGAAGACATAAGGATTTAGATAATAAAAGCTAAAGTAGAAGTTTTGTTGTTTACGAATAAATACAATAATAAAATATGTTAGAGCGAAAACCAACAAATTCCATAACCAATAGTTAGATTTGAAATTGTGTGTGACTGAAAAATGTCATGCAAATAGTATTTAACGCGAAAATTCGTATCCACTTCGAAAAAAATATGATAGAGGTAAATTTTGGTGGAAACTTTAATTTTTACCTTCTAGCGACTTTGCAACATTACAGAGAATTGGGGGAAGTGTTTTACAGTTTCAAAAAAATTAATCGAAGGCTAAAGCAGTTTTTGAAATAAAATATCCAATTTTATGGATCTTTCTTTAAAAAAATAGAGGCTGGGATGCGACATACGCTGATACCTTCCCATCCCGTCTCTCGATTTTACTTGTGCTTAAAAGTTTGTAGGTTTTCGTGTGGGGTTAAAAAAGTTGTCAGTTGAATTATTCTTAAAAATTTAAAATTACCAACAATATTTTTTATGTATCAAGAAATAGTTTAGTTGAAAATCTACTTTTGTTAAATAGAATTTTAGTCGAAAACAAATTTTTACCAATATAAGTAACATTTCTTAAATTTTTATAGGATGAATAAAAATAATTTGAGAGATATTAAGAACCGAACATCAATTTTTACCAAATGTTCGTATTATTTCTTGTAGATTTTATTTTGTAATGAAAAAAAAACGAACTGTTGGATTAAAAAAAAAAACAAGTCTGACAATATTCTTAATTTTTGAAAAGCTTTTTGAGTCGAAAATAAATTTTTGCCTCGTTTAAGTATTTTTTTTGTGTAGGTTTTAATTTGTAACTTCCCATGGGAAGTTATTGTAATGTGTCCGATTTGTCAAATTGAAAATTTTGACATTTTTCGACGTTTCAAGGTCAATAGAGTCGAAGTAAAAAATTTTAAGAAATATGTCTGTGAGTGTGTGTGTACGTAAGTTCGTACGTCCGTACGTTCACGACGTTGTTTTCGCTGTCCATAGTTTAACAGTTTAAAAAAGGTGAAAGTTTGGTTAACCACTTGAATGGTTAGAGACTTGTGTTACATTTTATAATATACCAAACAAGTATATTTACGATATATTAAAGTTTTTAACATCTGGTAAAATTTTGAGAAACATCGAACTGACAGTTTTTTTTATAAAATATAATAACATAAAAAAAAGGTTACTCAAAGTTGGTAAAAATTGAACTTCAACTCAAATATTTTTTCAAAAACTTGAGATTGTTACTTCAAACTTATTTAATTTTATAAGAAATATTGTTGTTGACATTCGGTAAAATTTTGAGAAAAATCGAGTCGACAGTTTTTTTTACAAAAAATAAAATCTTAAAAGAAAATTGAACAAAAGTTGGTAAAAATTAAATTTTGACTCAAATATCTTTTCAAAAATTTAAGATTATGGCTTCCATTTATTTATTTTAACTTATTAATAATATTGTTTTCAACATTAAAAACAATTTTGAAAAAAAAGAGGCTGGGATGCGACCCACACTGATAACTTCCCATCCCGTCCGTCGATTTGTCTTGCTTAAAAGTTTGTCTATATGTACTAGTATCAATTTTACCAAATTTCCGTACTATTTTTTATAGATTTTATTTTTTATGAAAAAACGGACAGTTGGATTTTTATATAAAAATTACTAAATATCGCAAACAATATTTTCTGTAAAATAAAATAAGTTTGAAGCCAATATTTTTAATTTTTGAAAAGCTATTTGAGTCGAAAGTAAATTTTTACCAAGTTTTAGTATTGTTTTATTTTAGAGTCTTATTTTTTGTAAAAAAAACTGTTGAATCAAATTTCTTCAAAATTCTATCGAATATTAAAAACAATATTTTTTATCAGATAAAATTATTTTGAAGCCAATATTTCAAAGGTTTAAAAAGATATTTGAGTCAAAAATAAATTTTAACCAACTTTTGTTAAATTTTTTATTGGTTTTTAATTTTTTGTACAAAAACTATCAATTCGATTTTTTTCAAATTTTACTTAATGTTAACAAATGTTAACAACAATATTTTTTGAAAGATAAAAGTAGTTAAAAGCCAATATCTACAATTTTTGAAAAGATATTTGAGTCGAAAATAAATTTTTACCACCTTTTATAATATTTTTAAAGGTTCTTATTTTTTGTAAAAAAAACTATCAATTCGATTTTTCTCAACATCTTTCAGAATGTTTAAAACAATATTTCTTATAAGGTAAAATAAGTTTAAAGTCTAACTTTCAAGTTTTTGAAAAGATATTTGAATCGATATTCAATTTTTACCAACTTTTGTTAATTTTTGTTCGGTTTTTAATTTTTTGTAAAAAAAACTGTCAATTGGATTTTGTTCAAAATTTTACTGCATGTTGAAAACAATATTTTTTGAAAGATAAAAGTAAATTAAAGCCAATATCTCAAAGTTTTGAAAAGATATTTGAGTCGAAAATTAATTTTTACCAACTTTTATTAATTTTTTTTTAGGTTTTTATTTTTTGTATAAAAACTGTCAATTCGATTTTTTTCAAAATTTTATTGAATGTTGAAAACAATATTTCTTAAAAGATAAACTAAGTTCGAAGACTAAATTTCAAGTTTTTGAAAAGATATTTGAATCGATATTCAATTGTTACCAACTTTTTTTTTTAGATTTTTATTTTTTATAAAAAAAACTGTCATTTAGATTTTTTTCAAAATGTTATCAGATTTCAAAAACATTACTCTCCGTTGATTAAAATTGTTTTGGAGATGAAATCGTATTATAGTCGTTAAATTTAGAAGGTGACAAATTTTTTTTTCAGTTTTTTTTGATTTAGAAAAAAAACCGTTAAATAGATTTTTTACAAAAAATATACTTCTTTGAGATCACGTTACAGTATATTATATAAAATTTAATTCAAGTCTCTAGCGTTTTTGGTTCGTAAGATATTTAGGGTTAACCAAAATGTTCGTCTTTTTTTTAAACTGCTATGGTAAAAAAAACCACCCACCCAATTTTCTTGAGAGCCCTTTCTGCATTTTTCAGCCTTATTATCTGTATAACAAAGTTTATTTAAAGTCGATATCTCTTCTGGTTTTTGAGCTATGGAGGACGAAAAAAACGTCGCGAACGTACGTACACACGCACGCACAGACATTTTTCTAAAAATCTTTTATTTCGACTCTAGGGACCTTGAAACGTCGAGCAATGTCAAATTTTTCAATTTGACAAATCGGACCGATTACATTTACTTCCTATGGGAAGTTAAAAATTGAATTGACGGTTTTTTCGCAAAAAATAAAAATCTAAACAAAAAAATAATAAAAGTTGATTTTCGACTCAAATATCTTTTTAAAACTTTGAGATATTGGTTTTAAGTTAATTTTATCTTTTAAAAAATATTGTTGTCAATGTTAAACTGTCAGTTTTATTTTGATAAAAATCGAATTTATAGTTTTTGTACAAAAAATTAAAAACCTAAAAAAAATTTAACAAAAGTTGGTAAAAATTGTTTCTGTTTCAACGTCTGAAAGATCTTTTCACAAGTTTGAGATTATGGCTTCTAATTAATTTTAGCTTATAAGAAACATTGTTGTCAACACTCAGTAAAATTTTGAGAAAAATCTAATTGAAAGTTTAAAAAAAAAATAAAAACCTAACAAAAAAAAACAATAGTAAAACTTGGAGCAAATGTACTTTCGACTCAAATAGCTTTTAAAAATTAAAAATATTGTCTTCAAACTCTTTTTATTTCACAGAAAATATTGTTTTTGATATTCAGTATTTTTTTTTATAAAAATCTAACAGTCTGTGATTTCTTAAAAAAATATTTATACAAAATAGTACGCAATTTTGGTAAAAATTGATGTTCGGTTCTTAATATCTCTCTCAAATTAATTCCATTCATTGAATTTGTAAAAATTTAAGAACTTTTGCTTAAATTGGTAAAAATTAGTTTGCGACTAAAAATCTATTCAACAAAACTAGATTTTCGAATTAACCTATTTCTTTATATGAACAATATTGTTAGTAATTTTAAAATTTTTAAGAATAATTCAACTGACAAAATTTTAAACAAGTAGAAGTTATCAGTGTGGTTCGAACAGACGGATGTAAGAACGTATGTACATAAAATCTTTTATTTTGACTCTTGGGACCTTGAAACGTCGAGAAATGTCAACATTTTCAATTCCACTAACCGGACCGATTACAATAACTTCCTATCGGACATTTATATTGAAACATAATACGATATTTAAATTTTTAAAGATAAACTTTTTTCGGACAAGTTTTTGCGATCCCGTCTTTCATTTAATTTGGTCTTGAGGAAAAAACCAATTCGTCTAGATTTTGGTTTTCATTAAATTTTAATTGTAGTTGCCTTTAAAATTCTTGCGATGATAAAATGTTAAAATTTGTTTGTATAACTAATTTCAATTTGAAACGCTTTTTGATCTAAAATCAAATTCTTGAAAAGATGATCGACAAGAAAATTTATTTATTCGCAGATCTTCTACATTACCTACACCTTTTCATTTTGAAAATAAACTTCGTCAACAACTACCTTCGAGTCGAACACCTACAACCGCAGGAGTACGTACATTTTTCTCATGACATCCTTTAGTACACCACATAATTGAATCATATCCCCCTAGCCACCATCATCACTACCTTTATACCTCTAGATAAACATACCGCACACTATATTCGTACCTTGTCCTTTAAATGATGGCAAAAGTTTCAAAAACCAAAAAATTGTTTTAATTTTTCAACTTAATGGTCACTTAGGGGTAAAATGAGTGTGCCATGCTATGGCCTGGGTCTTATGGTCTTGACCATCATTATTCTTTTTTTATACCTTATTTCCCCCAAAAATCGACCAAAACGACCTATACGAAAACAGAAAACAGGAAAAAAGGGTTTCGGTAACCCTCATTAAACAAAGTTATAATGTTTACATTTTGTCCATCGCTGCCGCCGCCCTGGTCGTTGCTTGGTGGTGTCGTTGTCGACGTCTCTCGTCCTTGTCGTCGTCTGAGTAGGTTTATGTGCGATAGTATGTCCTTTGGGGTGTGTGAAAAAGGACGAACTGAGAGTTTTTAGCTTTTAGTTACCTACCGTCATAGGAAATTAATGTTTACACCAAAATTATTTATAATTGCGGATAAGTAGTTGTCCTTTTCCGATTCCGGTGTGTGGTGTCATTCTAGTGAGAAAAGGACAACAATGACGATGCGGACAGACGACGAGTTCATTAGAAAAAATGGGAATCTACGGGAATACGGTATCCCATGTGAACGAGTGTCCTTTGTGATGATTCTCATGAGATATACAAAGTAAATGATTATTAAAGTACCACGAACGCATCATGACAATATTGCGTTACGGAAAAGTGAATCCGAATTATTAGATTTTTGTACGACTGTATTATTTTTTAAGGACCATAAAGAGTTGAATAGCTTTATGTATACGCTCACACAGAGGACCAGTCTGTTCAACTGACCATAAACTTCTCACCGGAGGAATATCAATTTCAATAAACACTTCAGATTTCTAAGGAGATCCTCTACAGCTCTCCCACCGACCGCCCAAAACCACCGGTCATCCAAAGGAATAGATAATGCACCTACCTTATAGTACTTTTGCTTTGACAACGAGGACGACGGATGACAACAATCGAAGACGAGTGCTATTGAAATGAAAGGGAATTGTTTGCAGACACAGAAGAGATGTTTTACAATATTGAAAATGAAATTGTGAATCAATCGGACAAAAATTTATATGGATTATAGTTAGGTAGCTCCAGCTAGCTACATTGAAAATAGGACACTTGAAGGGACATTCGACCATGAAGAGGAGTTTTGTTATTTTTATTTTGCAGTTTTTCCTGTCTTCTCTCTCTCGTGTGTTGGGTTGGTGAAGAAAATGCGAGTGAATGGAAGTTAAAGACTTTCCTTCCATCAATTGGATATATTTTGGGAAAATAATAAAGCTGATATTAACGAAATATTAAAGAGAAGACCCATGTCGTAACGGTTAGTGCGTTGGACTTTGATCTTCACGGACATCGATTAGCGAGCATAAGTGTAGTGAATTAACTCGGTATCTGGTTAGATCAATATTTATTGACGAAACGGCTATTTTACAGCAGTCGGCTTGACCCCAGAGTGAAAGTAATTTGCTACATGGCCCCCATACGGCCGGTGATCGTTTAACGTAGAATATTTCTTGTGTATTTCTGACGTATCACCAATTGTAATTATAGTGTTATTGGTTATTAATAATATGAATATTTAAATATTCAATTAGACAATTCTAAACTTTTACAAAACCTTCCAAGACTGAGTTAAGAATCAAAGCGATATCTCAAAAAGCTTAATAATTTCCCCATTTAAAAAAAGTCGCATATAATTTTTGTTTTTCTAAAAATGTTTTCCAATCAAATTTTTTCGTAAATCATAAAATAACACTTCAAAATTTTGTATTAGAAGGCACTTTAATAAATCCCCATAATTTGTAATAACTGTTCAAATCTTAGCCTACGTATATTTTTTGTCTTTATTTAAAAAACATAACAATTTTTGGCAAATTTTTCCTGATAAAGATGATAAAGAAAAACAAATTATGTAATTTTAAGCGTCTTTTTCATTTAAATCCGTTTCTGGATTCAAGCCTTCCTCATTGGCCTTCTCAAGGCGTTTCATCTCAAGTCGTTTCTTTCTACGCATTCTCAAATTAATACACAATCTTACTGTACAAAAGTACACCAATTCGACAATACTTAAAGTCGATACACCCATAAAAAGTCCCAATAAACCACCACAATTGGCAAGAAAATCCGTAGTACCATATAATTCAGAACGTTTTGAGGTTAAAAATTGGGCTTCTTTGAAGAAAATTGACAATCTTGACATTTGAGTTCTGAAAACAATAATAAAAAGTCATTGCAAAATGATACTAGTCTATTATTAAGAAGAAGGTTTATCCTTACCCAGCATTTTCTTTTAAATACGATTCTTCTTTGTAAGCTCGAAACTGTGAGGCATAATCGTAATCGGCTTGTGAAATTTCAGCTTCATAGGCAATGGAAGTACAAGCTGGTAGGCAATTACATTCTGTAGCACCTCGGAAATTCTCAGCGGAAGTTTTTAAGCCTTGTTTGAATTCTTTGAGGAGAAGAGAGTCTTCAGCTTTGTTGACACAAAACAAGCTGGCAGCTCCACAAACTGGCATATCAGCAGTTCCTACGAAAAAATCAACGAAAACCTTCAGACGTCCACTAAACCTTTCTTCTCACCATAAACACTTACTTGGCATAGAGAACTTTACACAACCACATTCCTTCAAAGTAAAGTTTGATAGGCATTCTAACTCACAATTACTCTGAGTGTAGACCTTGAAAAACCTTAAATATCTCTCCTTTTGGAAATAGCACTGTCGTCTGAAAGTTGAAAAAGTTTAAATAGACAATTTTTGACCAAAAACTTTGCTATAACCTCATTGGTTCATAGTGCTTCAAACCATCCGATGTGGTAATGATCTTCGGCTTGATTGATATAAGAACCTCCTGATCAAACGGAATTCTAAAATACTGCTGTGACACTTGTGGAACCTCTCCCGGCGTGTGCAATAGAATCTTGAAACCCTGAACAGGGCCGCGGCACAATTGATCAAGATCAGATTCCATCCCTTTAAGTACCAAAAACAGCCCAGCCCTAGCTCCAGCCCCCAAGACTCGATGTGGGAAAGTTTCGGGGCCTGCTTCGTCACTGTAACCGTCCTCGAGATTCCATTCCACCGTTTCGTTGTAATCCCCACCAAAGATTATATCATCTACAAGACTAATAGAGGCTAGAAAAATTATTCATTTTCAAGCTTTCCCTCTCTTATACATACGCTTCTTCTCGATAGATGTCCTTCGGATCGAATGCATTAAAACTATAGCACAACCCCTCTTCCGTGATCATTTTTTTGAACTTATCACAATAACTATCGAAATTCCGCCATTTGCAAAAGAAATATGTCTCATTGAATACCAAATTAGTCTCTTCCAGAGCAGCTATAAGTTCCGATCCATTGGCGTACTTACTGCCATAATCAAAGCCACCCAATAAATGGTAAAGGCAAACTTGTGAGATAGCTTCCAAATAGTAATCCCTAAAAAATAAGAACTAAAAACTTGAAAAAGGCTACTTGATGAATGTATTAAATTGATGGTTGATCTTTACTCTTTTTCTGTCATATTACCAGCTTGTCCTTCAGCTAATTTCCAAAACATATCAGTAAAATTGAATATTTCACGTCTGGTTTTTGTTTCGGGACATACTGTCACTGAAGGAAATGGTATTTGCCAGACTGGGGTGGATTTCTCTGCAAAACTTACAATCACTGGATTGTTGTTCCATTTATCCCATACGTTCATTGTCAAAGTGGCACAGATGAAAATTGAGGAACAAAAGACAATGGTCCAAAATAGCCTGTGAATTATAAGCGTATGTTTGTTCTTGAATATAAAAGATTCAAAATATATGATCATTAGGCTATGAAATATGCTAATATAAGGTCATCATTCAGTAAGTTAGCTTGACAGGAGTTATTTAAAATATTATGTTTCAAAATTCTGTATGATACTATTTGGTCGTAATGTTGCCTGTCGTAGAGTCTGTAACGCACAAAGAGTTTGGACAAGAATTCAAGTTTGACATATCTTAGACCAAAATTTGTATACACAAGCTTGTTTCTTATACTGTTTTTGTACTATTTTTAGAACTCTTTAGAATTCTTTATTCTTTCTTTAACGAAAATAAATTAATATCTAATGTATTTGGAAAACACAAATTTCGAACTTTTAAATCAGATAAATTTTTACTTTTTTACATTATTTTTGTTAAATCTTTAAAATTGAATTCGCATACAATTATAAAAGCAAGTAAATGCGAATGTTTGTGTTTTTTCACAGATTAATTGTCTTTTTTATTTTTTAATTGTCTAGCAAAGTTCTATTATTTTTCTACGACCTTCTAAATACAAATTGGTAAATACTCCTATATGAATAAATTTGAGTCCAAAAATAGGTTTTTACTTTTGCACAAGGTTTTCAAAATGATTAATAGATGCACGAATGTGCACAACTTTTTTAATTTTGTTGATGCCTATTAAATTACTAACGAGCGTATGTATGTAAATATAGTAGATACATTTATTGGTAGTGCGTGTACTTCCTTTTATTTATATTAAAAATGTCATCTATCAAACTAACATATCATATCAAATATCAATTTTTTAAACGGTTAAGTAAATAAGTTGAAATTGGTGATGCGACCGTAACTCATAGAGAATAGAAGCGAAATGATGAATTTTATGAAAAATTTTAGGAACATGTTTCTAAAGTCCATAAAAGTAAGGGTTGTTAATATTTATCTCTACACCAATGAAGTGCACCAACAAAGTAGTACCTACAAAAATCAGAAGTAGCATGCAGTGTTAACGAAATACCAAGTTTGAAATTTTGTCTTCGATCTTGGAAATTAAGAATTCCAAAAATGAAATTACACCGTATTTTGCATTACACTTAAGTTTTAAACCAAAATTGAAGTCGTTCCATAATCGAAAGTTAATAAAATAAATGTTCGCATTTGAGGAAGAATTCTAGAGCTTTTTTCGAAAAGCATCTCTATATTTAACCTGACACTATAAAATGTGATGTTTATGCTAGCAAGTGATTTTTGAGTGAGGCTGTTTCAACTAGTACGGTGGACTGCACTCTCAAGCTATGTTTAGCGATTTCTTATAGCAGATGGTAGATAATAATGTTTCCGAAGTTCATTATCAACAAGACAAGTACCGAAACAATTGTTGTTTTCCAAGAAAAGTTTATTGACCATGTAATTTTTCGGTAACCACATTTGGCCACCCAGATTTTTGGAACACAGATAAGGTCAATGTTCAACAATCGATTCAAGATCTTAATAATGAAAATATTGAATTTTAAGATGCAAATGTACAATTCCATGATGGAACATTATTTTCATTATATAAAACAAGCTTGAATGCGACTCACACTAACAAGAGTAACTTTCCATCCGTTCCAGTCTATTGATTTTTTTTAAAAGTTAAACAAATTATTATTTACAACATTTTGTGTAAGATAAACAAATTTGAAGTCAATTACTTTGTTTGTTGTGATAATATTTGAGTCAATATACTATACTAATTTCAGTTTTGTCTTATTTTTAATTTTTTTTTGTATTGTATAATTTTTCTTAAAAAAAATTATAAAATTAAAACTAAAAGTCTACAACAATAGTTTCCATACGATAAAATCAGTATGATTTTAATATTTGTTTTTACTCCCGAGACTTTTAGTCAAAAAACAATTTTTACCAATTTTTGGAAATTCGTATTTCTTACGAAAAAACAATACCAATTGGTACATTATTTTGTAAAGAATGAAATAATGTTGGAATAATTTATTTTCGAGATATTCAAATCGAACATCAAATTTACCAATTTTACATAGTATTTTTAACTTCCATAGGAAGTTATTGTGATGGGCCCGATTTGTCAAATTCAAAATTTTGGCATTGCTCGACGTTTCAAGGCCCCTAGAGTAGAAATAAAAGATTTTTAGAAAGATATCTGTGCGTGCGTGTGTACGCTTGTTCACGACGTTTTTTTCGTTCTCCATAGCTCAAGAACCAGAAGAGATATCGATTTCAAATAAATTTTGTTATACAGATAAAAAGGCAGAAAGATGCAGAAAGGGCTCTCAAAAAAATTGAGTGGGTGGTTTTTTTAACATAGCAGTTTGAAAAAAGGTGAAATTCTTGGATAACCCTAAATATCTTACGAACCAAAAACGGCAGAGACTTGAATTAAATTTTATATAATATATTGTTACGTGATACCACACAAATATATTTTTTGGAAAAATCCAATTAACATTTTTTTATAAGTTAAAAAATGTGAAAAAAATGTGTCACCCCGAAAATTATTTCAAAAACAATTTTGTACAACGAAAAATAACGTTTTAAACATCTGGTAAAATTTTAAGAAAAATCGAATTGATAGTTTTTTTTATAAAAATAAAAACCCAAAAAACCATTACTTAAAGCTGGTAAAAATGGAATTTCGCCTAAAATATCTTTTCAAAAATTTGAGATTATTGCTTTCAACTAATTTTGTCTTATAAGAAATATTGTTTTCAAAATTCTGAAACATTTTAAAAAAAATCAAATTGACAGTTTTTTTTACAAAAAATAAAAACAAAAACTTGAACTGTGCCTTCCAACTAATTTTAACTTATAAGAAATATTGTTTTCAACATTTTGAAAAATTTTGAGAAAAATCAAATTGACAGTTTTTTTTACAAAAAATAATAACCTAAACAAAAAAATTAATAAAAGTTATTAAAAATTGATTTTCGACTCAAATATTTTTTTTAAACTTTGGGATATTAGCTTTAACCTAATTTTGTCATTAAAAAATATTCAGTAAAATTTTGAGAAAAATCGAATTGACAGTTTTTCTTACAAAAAATAGAAACTCAAAAGAAAATGTAACAAAAGTTGATAAAAATTGATTTTAGACTCAAATATCTTTTCAAAACAGTGAGTTATCGGCTTCTTTTATCTTTATAATAATATTGTTCACTAAGTCAAATTTTGAGGAAAATCTATTTTATTACAAAAAATAAAAATTTAACAAAAAACAATACTAAAACTTGGTCAAAATTTACCTACGACTCAAAAACCTTTTAAAAATTAAAAATATTGTCTTCAACTTGTTTTATTTCACGGAAAATATTGTTTTATATATTCACAATTTTGTTTTTTTTGTAAAAATCCACAGTTGTTTTTTTCATACAAATATAAAATTTACAAAAAAATAGTACGCAAATTTGGTAAAAATTAATTTTCGGTTCTTGATATCTCTCAAATTAATTTCATTCTTCCAATTTGTAAAAATTTAAGAAATTGGTAAATAAAATTTTTCGACTAAAAATCTATTGTTTTGAAAGTCCTTTCTGGTATTATTATTTGTAAAACAAAATGTATTTGAAGTCGATATCTTTGACGATTCTTGAGACATGTTCTGTGGGTCTTGAAACGTCAGGAAATGTCAGAATGTTCAGTTTGACAAATCGGACTAATGACAATAATTGCATGTATGAATTCTATAAAGCGTAATTTTTCGTTGGTTATTTTAAAATGGTGACTTGTGCTGAAAAATATTGAGAAAAAAAACCGATGTGGAATATACAATATGACCTTTTCATTGATGTACACTTAAAGAATGAAATTAAGTATAAGATCTTTAAAATGTTAACAAAACTTTAACGTAGTTTGTATCAATTTTTTCTAGCAAATAATTTTTGTTCTTGACCAAATTTTAGTTATTCCAAAAATCTTAAAATGTTTTTACGAACAAAATTAAATATTATCAAAATGCTAGTAAGACTACAACGAAAACATTTATAAAAAAGTAAGGATAATGGCTTTAAACCTTTAAATGCAAAATTTTCAAATAAGATGACCTAAATACATTTCAAAAAATTAAAGTATAGTTTTTCTACAAAAATTTAAAACCGTACGAATGCATATTTTTAAGTCAGCTCAATTTGTAATTAATATTAGACATTTTTCAGTTTTCTGAAAATTCATTTGCTTTGTGCAAGTACGCAAGAAATTTAAATAAATGGTACTAATCATAAATAGGATTAAATGCTTCAAGCATAAAAAAGGTTAAATTTTAGATAGTTTTTTTTTTGATTCCTACAAAAATAAATATTTTGTTCTTGTTTATGAATTAATATTGAAATGTTAAAAGATGATAAAGAAAACTTGCTCCTTTAACTTAATTCAATGAAGCAGTACGTTCTTAAACTTGGAACGTGAGGTGTTCCATTTATTCCTTTATTTAATTTAACAATTTATTCGATTCATAATTTAATCTCAGAATTATTTCTTTTATTTAAATTTAAATTTAAATTTAATGTTTGACGTTTTTATTCACAAAACAAACTTGTTTAACTATAATCTATCTAGTAGCATGGCTCACAAAAATGTTAGAAAAACGCGTTAGTTTTTGTGTACTGATAAGTACCTTTCATATTGTACACACTTTTTAAGTTAATTATTCACTATTATAAGAAAATCTATTAAATTTTCTGCACTTAAATTTCTTGAACTTTTAAAAGCACAAAAGGTTCTAGTGAGGTTTTAGAAATTTGTATTATTGCTTTTGTAAAAATCTTGCTTAACACAACCTTGTCGATTTAAATCACACAATTCTTTGCCTTTGTAGAAATAGAAAAATTCTCCATAAGTATTCCAAAACAAACCTTTCCAATATTGGCCGTTTCATTTCACCCATATATCTAATGCCATGAATAGTACTATTATCACAGTATTCCGTAAATATACCCCATGCTGCTTGATATTTAGTTCCATATTTGATTTGTTTTCTTGTATCAAATTCAGATCCAACATCACTGTTTATAGATATTGTATCTCGAAAAGCATTTACGGCTCTTGTGTAAATTGCTGCTCTTTTCCTGAAATTAAGAAATTATAAAACATTTATATTTTGTTTATTATAATAAAACTTTATCAAAAAATAAATAAACAAAAAATTAAGAAATAGCAAGAAACTCACCATTGATCATTTTTAAACGGATTGGGTTTTTCTTTTTGATCATCTTTATCCATGATGACAATAGAAAATAAAAATTGGTTAGAAGTTAAAAAGTTGTTCCAGAACTTCCAACGAAATAACCAGACCGAGCTACGTTTAGTTAGGCCGGTGTTTGGAATATTTCTGGAGGATAATTTAGTTGATGAGAGGTGTTTTATAGCCGCGGTTGGTTAAGATGTGGCAAAATATACATAAGTTCTATGAATAAGTCAGCAAGGAGTGCTTATGCGAATGATTCCTTTCCTTTTTTTTAATTAATAGAGTATATAGCCACTATATGTATTCCCAAATTATTCAATTGGGAATCACACTGCCGTTGCCATCATACTTCCTTGCGTATAAGCTTTGTGGGGCTAATACCCTGAATGACCGCACTATCAACTTAATAAATACAAACATATGTAACTATACATAACTTCAAACTAATACATTTATATTTTATGTGAAAAGTCTTAACAATACAAACAAACTAAAAAATGACCATACCTTCAAGAAGAAAGGTTATATTTGTTTATTTATATTATAAAAATAGTTAAATGGTAAAATTAAAATGTATTAGTTAGATATATGTATATCGTTCCATAGTGATGGGTTATAATAAGTGCAATCCAGGTCTATCTCCTTTATTTGAAAAATAACTACAGTACTGTGTGTAATTAATTTAAACACATTTATTTCAAGTTTGGCATTCGCAAAAATATTTGGAGTCAAATTTTAATCAAAAATGACATTAACACTAAAAAAAACACCAGTCCCACTCCCCAATTCAAATTTCTTCAAAACGGACCCAATAGCTTTTTTTAAATTTGGCTTTATTATTTTTTGGAAGATGCTTAAGAAGTGACACAATTTTAAAAGAAAAGTTTCTTTACCGTATTATCTCTCACATTTGATCACAACTGCTTACAGGGAGATCTTTTAATTTAATATTTTTTAATAGACATTTTCTTTAGGGCTAAATGACAAATAAGATCAATGCTATTGCTCGATAATCGATTCATAACCTTCACTTTGGAATTCAAGAAATTATCGAAGGCCGCAAATGTGTGAATTTGTCAGATGGTAATTAAATTACAAACTGGTGGTGTAATGTAGTCATTATGGCCAGTCAACTTATATCTTTTTACTTGCAAGATATAGAAACTATATGGCAAGTATTGCATTCGTAAAAAATGTTGAACTCGAGTATTTAATCAAAAATGACATTACGATGGTTGAGAAGTCGAAAAAAGAGGGTCACACGATTCCGTCCAACAGTCTGTCTGTCCTCGCCTGTACTTCCAAACCATTGAGTCGATTTAGTTCAAACTTGGAAATTAATTTTTTTAGCCGATTTCCGTTAAAATGGAAAATGGATCGTTATTTTTTTCACGAAATTGAAACGCAGAATGTTCTAAGTAACTGCACTCTAAACATATTTTTGAACTCAGACTAAAAAATGTCATTATATCAAAAATGAATTAATACAAAAAATACGCTATAAGGATTTTCTTATCAATTTTAAAAAATTAAGTTCTTTTGAGAAAACAAATGGTAAATGAATACATTTTTATTTATACAAATTTTGACATGAACTTTGATCACCATTAATGGAAAATATTCTATTATACATTGTGATTTTGTGAAATATTTTATTCATACTTATTTATTTATTAATACTAAGATATTATCCTAGACGATAATTTATTTAAGTGTGACTTGGCTAGATACTAATCTAATCTAGTATACATTTGATAATAATAAAAGGATTGTGTTCAATAATAAGCCACATCGGTTGGCAATTCCTAAGCGTGACGACTTCTACATTAGGCTGTAATATAATGACCAATAAAATCGAAACTTATAGTTTTAGTGACGTATTTTATTTAAAATTAAGACTACTAAGGAAACATTTTTATTTAAAATATAAATTTTTGTACATTGTTAAATAAAATAAAAATTGATAACATTTTACTTAAAAAAAAAATATTTTACACAACAGTGTATTTGTAATGCGAATTAACAACAGTTCAAATTGAAAATTATACAGAAGTTGATTAATTGAATGAACAGTGCTGTCGTAAGTGTTTGTTGTATAGATGTGAGAAGATACGTTTTGAGCGATGATAACATGCAAGTACTATGTATTGCAATATATTCATATCCATTTTGACCACACATGCTATACACGTTTTTCCCTAAACTTAATATAAAATATAAATTAAAGAACTTGACTAGACTAATATAAAAAGAATTTAGTACATAACTGCGGATTAAAAAAATTACTATGACCTTAATAATAATTAGAAAAAAAAAAACATGAAAAGGGAAAGTGTGTCCATCATTTATGTAGATTAGGTATGTATTTATAATGAGGTGTTATATACTCGAGTAATAAAGTTCAAGTCCTTTGGGAATTATATGACTATTGATAAAGAAATGTAAGAATATTTAAAGAAAGGGAAAAATATTTGTTTAAGTCCAAAACATTAAGAAAAAAAAACCTCCATATACTAGGTTCTTACTAGATTTAAATTTATTGAAAGTGCAATTTCGTGTGAAAAATTGTATTTTCTGTCAGATATAAAACTACACAAAAATTATAGAAAAAAAGGACCAGATTTTATTGCATATAATTTTTAGTTACAATATAAAACTTTGCTTGCGTAGGTTATTCATTTGCTACTAATATAAAAAAAACGCATCTTTGATTCTTAAGAGTCTTTCAATAAGGGCAGGTAAATTTTGAAATGGAATAAAACAAGCTGTGTGTGAGGTATTGACACAATTATTTTTATATTTGAAAGGCATCATTCTAATGCCCGCCTCCGGCTGAATTTGAGCAATGGCTGTGTTATCTTCACCTTTAGGGCATCGGTCGATTGTGGTTTGTTTGCATAGACCTGCGACTTCAAGAAACCCCACAGAAAAAAGTCTAGCAGGGTAGAATCGCATGACCATTTTGGCCAATTCACATCACACGTGTGAGAGATAACCTTACGATTTACCTTAAATCGTTCATGCAAAATGTTAATCGTGGTGTTTACTGTGTGGAACGTAGCACCGTCCTGCTGGCACCACATATCGTCTAGGTGCATAAGGTTCAACTTGGGCCATAAGAAATTAGTTATCATCATTATGCAGCGCTCGCTGCTGACGGTGACTGCCTCACTAAGGTCGTTTTCAAAAAAGCATGGACCAATTACGCCGCTGGCCCAAAATCCACACCAAATGGTTACTTTTTGAGGTTGCATTATTACCCGGTGAACCTCGCGTGGGTTGTTGTCGTCCCATATACGGCAAATTTGCTTGTTAACACAGCCTTTCATCCAGAAATGCGTGTAAGAATGATTTTTCGGCCGAAATTGGGTTCTTTTTCCAAACGATTCGAAGCCCAGTTAGCGAATAAATGGCGCTTTCTATGGTCATGAACTTTGAGTTCCTGGGTCAGTTGGTTCTTGTACGGGTATTGGCTCAAGTCCCAACGAAAAATTCGGCAAGTTGAAGTCTGAGAGTTCTTGTCCACTGCGAGGCAATGTTCTCAACCGATCTTGCGTTCTTTGCAAGTACGGGTGTTGGGTTGGCTGATTGAATCGGTCGTGTCAAATTTGGCCACCAAACGTTGAAGAGTTGACTGTGAAGGACCACCACGTCTACCGTAAGATGGGTGCAATGCGCCAACGTTTTCGTTAACGAACACTCATTTTATAAAGTTTTATCATTTTTACGTGCTGTTCAATCTTTCGATGATGATTTGGCATAAGCAACTGAATAATAAACAAAATATTTGACAGATGTCACCAAAACAAAATGGCCGCCATGGAGTGTTAAAATCTACCCGCACCAATTGAAAAACCCTTTACCTAAAGTGATTAGATAATTTCTTTTCATGCAGTACACTTTATATGACATTTTTAAGGAATTGTTTTTTTTTAAAGAACTTCAAGATCTGTGCCACTAATAAAATTGAAGTTTAAGATTTTTTTTTCAAATTTAAAATAGAAAAATTTAATTGGATTTTTCTTAAAATTTAAATAAATATCATGATTCTCATTTTGTAGAAGATGAAACCAGTCTTAAGTCAATATTTTTCTTTACTCTCAAGATATTCGAGTGGGAAATAATTTTTGTTCAAGTTTCCAATTGAATCTGGCTTTTAGGAACTATATGACATTAGTAAAAAATTCGAACTCTATATTTAAATCAAACATGTTATTTCGGTTGAAGAGAAGGCGTAAAAAGTGGGTCCAGCGATTCTTTCTCTCTGTTTTTCTTCTCACATAAACAACCTAAGCCAAAGGGGCAATGGAGCCCAAACTTTGATATTAGGGTTTTAAAGATTCATTAAAATTGCCTGCTTTGAAGTGAAAAGTTCGTTCGTGCGATTTGGAAGATTTGGACTACTTTTTCTTGTAGATACAAATCTCTGGTCTATTTATGGTGATACATCAGCGATGATTGATGGTTAAGAAGCCAGACACTCTTTTGTATTTTCGAAAAAGTTTTTCAAAAGAGGATTGAAAAAATAATTTTCAAGCAGTCGCAGTCTCAAGAGTCTGCTTACCAACAGCTATGTTTGAACATTAATTGTCATGAAATTTTTGAAAAATGTCAAAAACTACAATTTCGGTCATTCCCTTGAATTTGCATTGATTTTATTTTACAAAAATAATCCAATCCATAAAATTCAATAATAACTTTACCCTAACCATGTCTATATAAATTCTATTTCATTGAACGTATTCAAATTCAATGATGACCAAGCGCAATAAAATGATTACACAGCATTAAAATGGCAATGTCCCAGTAGGAAATTTCAAAAAATTCATCGGTGAATCACCAACTTATTCCTTGGTGAATGGAAGCTACACCCCATGAAAACATGGTGAAAACATCAGTGAAATTAACATGGGGATTGGATTGGCGTTCACCAAGTTGTGAATTTCATGGTGACTGTTCAGTGAGGAAATCACCAAGTAAGTGCATTTGGTGTATTCCAAAGTGAATTGTAGTTGATGAAAAATACCGTGAACTCACACCGGGGAAATCACTGGGTTAGTGGAGTTGCTGATATACTTGTGTACTTTACATTGGTGAAAAATGTGATGAATGTTCACCAAGGAATTCACTTTGCAAAATTGAACGCCTTTTTCATAAATGAATATTGACCAGTGGTTTCCTTAGGGAAGCCAATGTAACTCATTCACTAATGCAAATTGACCTGGTGAAAAATTTCGTGAATGTGCATAAATGAAGTCAATCATGTTTTTATTATCGAATTATTTTTTACTCATACCTAAATCTTTGGATACAAATATTTAAAAAAAAAACAGTCATGTAAATTTTTATGAAAAAATGCTGCCAATGTGCGATCCCATTTTTTAGCTGCTCCGTGGTGACACACAAACGTTTAATGTCCGCTCTCATTTCGTCTATCATATCTTGTTGATTCTATACAAAATGTAAAGCAGATATATAGAAATTTAATTTAATAAAATAATAATAGCTATAATTACCGTTTTCTTAAAAATCCGCCTTGGCTGCTTTGTGGGTGAAAATTCAATGGAGTCCATTGCCGACTGTTTAGATCCGGAAGCCTTTAGAAAAAGAGCAATAAAATAGGACTAAATAATTGTAGAAAGGGATTTGTAATTTAAATGAAATTACCTAAATATTTTCCTTGTCCATTTGAACACAAATTCTACCAATTTACCAAAATATTCACTTTTTTACACTTATAATTTATTTTCTAAACTCTTTTTAATAACTTTAAGCTTTACTCACTTGTTGACACTATGAACAATGGAATTCAACTGAAAAACTGTTTCTCGAAAAAAACAACAATGCTTTAAAAAAAAAATCACTTACCCCGAACACTGTGCGTTGTTGTTGGAAATAACTTTGTTTCTAAGCAAACCAGGCTGAGGATCGCGAATCGAAGTTTTATGATATGTAAAAAACCCGAACATTGCAATCCTTCAACCATGCGTCGCCATCACCGCCGGTCGTTGTTGTTGGAAATAACTTTGTTTCTCGAAGCAAACCAGGCTGACGAACGGGAACGGCAATTTTCTATTGTATGTAAAAAACCCGAGCATTGAAATTCTAAAACTGAAGCCAATCTCCGTATTATTCAGTGGCAGGTAGAGAAGAAAAAGGCAAATATAAACAAACACAAAACACCCATCTCGTGCTTCATATCGTGAATGAAATATTTTACAAGGAAAAAGATAGGGTGGATTGTATAATCATAGGAAAAACGCAATGCCTTTCAGTAAGGATTTCATTGCATGCTATTCCTCAATGATTCGAGTAGCTGATTTCCTTGGCGATTTCACACAAAATTTTCATTGGTGAGCAAATTTCCTACTGGGGTGGCACAGCACACAAATATATTTTATAAATACATGCAGGCATAAAATGTATTGGAAGGTACTCTACTTGTGTATTGTGCTTTGAAAACTTGAACTAATAGTTCCATAAGTGAAAGTAGAAAAAAAGCGAGTTAAAGTTGAGTTCTATTACTGTACTCAAAATGGCTTGAAACTTTTAAATATAAATTTTTTAGTTAAAAAACGAGATATATCCTTAGTAAATTGTGAAGCTATATTAACGTACAGTGACACGAATGTCGATGGGGAAATACAAGCTTTGACAAGTTGATCGGAGTTTTGTTGTTAGGAAAAAACTAACAAAATGACTGCTATTACCAAAGCAACATGGGGGGGTATAGAGTTAGAGAATATCACACAAAAGTTTGAATTGTGTCTTATATTCAAAAATATTTCACCAACTTAGACTATTTTAAGGTCAATGATCAAATAAACTATCAGACATAAAAACTTAATTCGACAATTCATCAACATCCATGCGCCAACAAAACGTGGAAGCATTGTGCTGGAAATTCTGGGACCGTTAATTCCGCTATGTCGAGATCCATCGACCAACTAAAAATGAATGTGTGTTTTTTCATAAAACTTCTAACTAAATGCCAATTTTTAAAACTATTGAGTTGAACATGAAGTGTACTTATCTGCTAAGCGATGGAGGATTGAGTGAATGATATTTTTTGTAAGTCCATCTTCACCCAACATAAATGGTGTCAATTGCATGATCTTGGAGGACAATTTAAACACAATAAAGCTATAATTGGTAGAATTTTGTAACTTGTCTTGTCAAAATCATATAACTATTCTCATTCAATAACCCGGAAAATCAATTTATTATTGTCATCAAGAACTCTTTAACTTGCAGCATTAATATTGACGCCTTAGATTGCAATACGATGACGTCAGGCTTTAGAATATCTTTTCGGTTTATTACGGTAATGGTAATCCTCGCTTAGTGAATCACTTCTTAGTTGTAGGTTTTGAAAATGTTAACCCTTCAAATAATTGCTGAATTTGATAGCTTCCGAATGCCAGCTCTGCTATTTAAAATGACTTAATACAAGATCCTATACACACACATATTCTTCTTCTAAAATCTATGCGGTAAGCAGTTTTAGTGTTAGACATTTGGGGTATCATAAAGGTTAATATCCTAATCAAAATATTGAAAACATTTTTGAGGAAAGCTTTAAATACAACTTAAATCTTTCTACAACAAAACCAAAATAGTAGGATTCAGAAATAAAGATTTCTCTCAAATTTTCAATGCTAATTGGTTTCATCTTTAAGGTTCTAACAAATTAAAAAACTAAGACCTACGCTATATTACGAACTTTCATGCCTCTAGTTATCCGTTTAGACAAAGAAAGAATAACCGGTTAATCCCCTACCAAAATCATCCTACCTTACCACACAAAAATACAAAAAAAATTGTAAAATAGAAATCACAAAACCCGGATCACTAACGATTGACACTTTTCATCGAATTTTAATTTTCTCACATTTTTGGTCACGATGTACTCGACATACAAAGAAAACAAGAAAACCATCTCATGGAAAAAATTGCGAATCAATGAACCTTCAACGTCGACCAAACCTCACGTCGTTATTGCCGTCACCTTCCTTGCTGCCCAGCCCATCACTACCCCATCGACAGAAACATGACTGTTGCTTCAAGAGAAAGAGACACGAGACATGGCCAACAAGAAAAAAAACACCAAAAAACAAAACCATCCCTGATTGATGCTCTCCGATTTCCAGACAAGGATTCTGGCTTGTGTAACACATCCGTCCACAAACACGAAATGATAGCGTTTCACGAACTCCTTTATTTTCATCCTGGTAACATATTCACTCTTTTTCTTTTCTATTTTTACGAGTATTTGTCCCCCATTTCATCACCAAAAAAACAAACTACCCTATTGACTATTCGACAATATCTACATATACGATTTGGTTGAACCCTCTTAAACGGGGTGAACAAGAGCACAAGTGCACATATAAAACATATCAAACCACGACGACGACGACGACGATAGCCACCCCCGTAACCAACCCTCTTCAAAGACAAATGGCCGGTGTCGGGGATGATCAATGAAATTAACCTTGTTAGGAAGCTCGTTTGTTTCAACTTCTATATGTGTGTTCGTCGTGTAGTTTGGATGGAAACAAATGTCTCCATAAATCAACTGGTAAGGGGGTGGGGGAGTAGAGTGTGAGGGGTGGTGATGCGATTTCGGTTGATTGCGGAGATGTCTATGAATTCAATTTGAATTCTTATTTTTTTGTTCTTGTTGTTGCCAAAGAACATGATGCAACAATTCTTTGTGATTCTACGAAGGGATGAAGTGTTTTTCTATTTTCCTGAATTTGATTAAAGATGCCTTTTTTATTTTCTTTCTTTAAAGATGATCCTTTAATGCTCGAATGAATTGATAATGAAAGAGATAAACTTGAAAAAATATTTCCAGCAAATTTTCTTGAGCTTACCGCACATAATCGCCTTACTTAAATTTCCTAGAATCAGATTTTCTTATATAAAGTCAGACATTTTTTGTCTTCCTGCTCTTTCCTTACTTCTTTGAATACCTTACCTATACAGTTTACCATTCGACTGGCGCTGCTCTTGCTAAAGCTGACCGCATCTATACCTACCCTCACTATATGCTATACGTAGGATTCTCGAGTGATGGGCGTTTTAGCTTCTTAAAGTGTAATTAATAGAAAAATGTGTGATTAAAAATTCCACAGGATCAAGATGCGGATGGTTTGTATGTATGTATGTATATGAACGTAGACTGTAGAAGCAGATGGAAGTTTATGTAGGTAACAAAAGAAAAAAAAAAGAGTGAAGTTGTGAACGTGGATTTATTTCTTTAACCATGGAAATTAATTCATGATACCGAGAGGGACGAATGGATGGCGGTGTCGGTGTAGTGGGTGGTGTCAGATAAATGTTGTCGAGAAGTGCCGCGGGAACACAAACTATGCATATTTTGTTTCTACATTTTATTTAAACATTTTTCCATCATACGAAGCAGTTCGTTGAACTCGTTTTTTTTTAAATCATTGAGACATTAATTTGTCACAGTTAAAATAAAAAAAGTTACGTATACGCCCCAATGTAACATGACATTTTTTAAGAATAATTCTAACGAAAGCATTACAATTGCTTTTTTTTACTTAATACTTTTAACTTCCTATAGGGAGTTATTGTAATGGGTCCGATTTGTCGAATTGAAATTTTTCACATTTTTCGACGTTTTAAGGTCCCTAGAGTCGAAATAAAAGATTTTTGGAAAGATGTCTGTGCGTGTGTGTGTACGTACGTTTGTATGTCCGTACGTTCGCGACGTTTTTTTCGTCCTATATAGCTCAAGAACCAGAAGAGATATCAACTTCAAATAAATTTTCTTATACAGATAATAAGGCAGAAAGATGCAGAAAGGGCTTTCAAGAAAATTGCGTGGGTGATTTTTTTACCATAGCAGTTTGAAAAAAGGTGAAAATTTTGGTTAACCTCAAATATCTTACGAACCAAAAACGCTAGAGACTTGAATCAAATTTTATAAAATATATTATAACGTGATTCCAAAGAATTATATATTTCGAAAAAAATACATAAAACTGTTTTTTTTTATAAATCAAAAAAACTGAAAAAAAATTGTCACCTTCAAAATATAATTTCATCTCCAAAACACGTTTGTGCAACGAAAAATAATGTTTTTGGCTTCTGATTAAATTTTGAGAAAATTCGAATTGACAGTTTTTTTACAAAAAATAAAAACCTAAAAAAAATGAATAAAAGTTGGTAAAAATTGATTTTCCACTCAAACAGCTTTTCAAAACTGAAAAATATTAAAAATTAAATCTACAAAAAATAGTTCGCAAATTCGGTAAAAATTGATACGAGTACATATAGACAAACTTTTAAGCAAGACACATCGACAGATGGAATGGGAAGTTATCAGTGTGGGTCGCATCCCAGCCTCTTTTTGTATATTGTATTGTGATGACAAACAAATATATTTTTGGAAAAAAATCCAATTACGGGTTTTTTTGTAAATCAAAAAAATGAAAGAAAAAAAAGAGGTTGGGATGCTAGTCACAGTGATAACTTCCCATCGCGTCTGTCGATTTGTCTAGATTTAATTTTGTTATGAAAAAACGGACTGTTGGATTTTTATAAAAAAAATAACTGAACATTGAAAGCAATATTTTGTGGGAAATAAAATAAGTTTGAAGAAAATATTTTTAATTTTTGAAAAGCTATTTGAGTTGAAAGTAAATTTTTACCAAGTTTTAGTATTGTTTCTTTTAGGTTCTTATTTTTTATAAAAAAAAACTGTCAGTTCTATTTTTCTCAAAATTTTATCAAATGTTGAAAACAATATTCTTATAAGATAAAATTAGTTTGAAGCAAATGTCTGAAATTTTTAAAAAGTTATTTTCGTCGAAAAACTATTTTTACCAAATTTTGTTACATTTTCTTTTAAGTTTCTATTTTTTGTTAGAAAAACTGTCAATTCGATTTTTCTCAAAATTTTACTGAATATTTTTTAAAGACAAAATTAGGTTAAAGCTAATATCCCGAAGTTTAAAAAAAATATTTGAGTCGAAAATCAATTTTTATCAACTTTTGTACATTTTGTTTTAGGTTTTTATTTTTAGTAAGAAAACGGTCAGTTCTATCTTTCTCAAATTTTTCTTATGTTGAAAAAAAAACTTTTGGAAAAAAAATTCTGAAAACAATTGTTTTTATAAGATAAAATTATTTTGAAGCCGTAGTCTTAAGTTTTTGAAAAGATATTTGAGTCAAAATTCAATTTTTACGACTTTTGAGTATTGTGTTTTTCTTTTTAGTTTTTTGTTTTTTTTTTTTTATAAAAAAAAAACTATCAATTCGATTTTTCTCAACATTTTTCAGAATGTTGAAAAAAATAGTTTTAATAAGATAAAATTGGTTTGAAGCCGTAATCTTATGTTTTTAAAAAGATAATTATTTTTTTTTAGATTTGTATTTTTTTATAAAAAAACTGTCAATTCGATTTTTCTCAAAATTTTATCAGATGTCAAAAAAATTATCCCTCGTTGCACAAAATTGTTTTAGAGGTGAAATCATATTTTTGTCGTAAAATTTTGGAGGTGACAACATTTTTTTTTATAGTTTTATGATTTATAAAAAAACTGTTAAATGGATTTTTTTCAAAAAATATATTTGTTTGGTATCACATTACAATATATTTTATAAAATTTAATTCAAGTGTCTTGCATATTTGGTTCATGAGGTAGTTAGGGTTAACCAAAATGTTCACCTTTTTTTAAAACTGCTATGGTAAAAAAACTAATCACGCAATTTTCCTAGGAGCCCTTTGTGCATTTTTCTGCCTTATTATCTATATACAAAATTTATTTGAAATCGATATCTCTTCTGGTTTTTGAGCTATGGACGACGAAAAAAACGTCGCGAACGTACGGACGTACGAACGTACGTACACACGCACGCACAGACATATTTCTATAAAATCTTTTATTTCGACTCTAGGCACCTTGAAATGTCGAGAAATTTCAAAATTTTCAATTTGACAAATCGGTCCCATTACAATATTTTCCTATGGGAAGTTAATAATATACATTCCACCAAACAGTTGAAAGTTTTGCTTATTTTTTAATATATTGCTTTTAATATATTGCAGTACGGCATCATGTCCTCTTGAAGTGATTTTATTTCATTATGATTTTGCGAAATGTAAATTATTTTGTGTAAAATTCACATTGGTGAAGCCCCTTGTTGGTCATCTCTACATCTACAGTTAAATTCCTGATAATTTTGCATTGCTGTAGAAACATATAAGTATTTATAGCAATTTGTGTCAATGCAAAAATTACAATTAAGAAAATTGCTTCACTGTAACGTTAAAATATTTTCATTGGACTTTATTAACCGTGTTTTTTATTGTTCATGAGTTTTTTTAGCAAACAAAGTTACGTACCTTTTCACTAAAAATATGCATGTGCGTAGCACATTATATATGAACGGAACTTTATACTCAAGTACCTACGACAATATTTTTCACTCTGTAGATAGGACAATGTTCAGTTTTCTGAACCAAAGCAGAGATAGTCAGACAATACACTTTATAGCTACATTGAATGTGTATATTTCGAACCTACATACTTTTTTTAAAATAATTAATTATACAGGTTCTAAAGGTAGCCTTTTAGTGCTTTCTCATCACTTAGGTCCGTCTTTTTTGATGGAGTGCCCAGCAAATACTTTAACAATTTTGATTTATATTTTATCAAAAAAGCTATCTCTTGAATTTATTTAATTGAATACTTTTTGTTTATGTACTCTTATCTTTAAGAATAATTCAGTTTTATTTTGAACATACAAAACATTTTGTAATTATGAACAAACTTTAATTTTTTTGGATAAAAGGGTATCAAATCAACTACTCTTACGTGCCATCGTGGATTTTGACTGATCTTTTTTAATTGCTTCTCAGTCATCCGAATCTTCTGAGTTTTTGAGTGATTGAATTAATCTTCAATATCTTAAGGAAGTTTTTGTCAAATCAACTGACACTTGCGCCTTCTTTTAATAGTTTCAATGAGTTCCTTTGTTTGAAATACGTTTAGGTAAAAAACCCATAAAATTGTTTCGTAGATACTATGAATATAGGTTTTAAGTTTTCTAATAATACAGGGTTTTCAACAGGGACCTAGCAGATGAAAAATTGATCATCTAGTGGACAAATTTGAATTCACAGCCACAGTACAAAATGTTCCCGTGCCAGTGAGACAAGGAAGTTCCTCAAGTGTCGAGAATATTGCTATCGCTGAGGTTTCATTTGCAGAAAGCCCTATTGTATCTCTCACACGTTGTTTTCAAGCGTTGGGCATCTCTGTGACGCCGTCGATGTGTCGAATTTTTAGAAAAAATCTTCGCCTCCATCCTTACAAGATTAAATTGACGCAACAACTGAAGCCCTGGACCACAAGAAGCGTCGTATTTTTGTGAATTGGACTGAGCAACAACTTGAACAAAATTCAGATTTTCATCGAAAAATCATTTTCGGCGATGAGGCTCATTTCTGGTTGAATGGCTTCGTCAATAAATAAAATATGTGGTATTGGTCAGGCAGCAATCAACACGTACTCCATGAGTCATCATTGGATTCCAAAAAAATACGGTTTGGTGTGGTTTATGGGCCAGCGGCGTCATTGAGCAGTATTTCCTGTGGGGCTACGTCAAGTCTTTGGTCTATGCCAATAAGCCAGTGACGATTGATGAACTTCGTACGAATATCGAACGTGAAATTGCAGCAGTTATCGGCCGATTTATGCTTGAACACCGTCGAAGATTGGGTTTAGCGTCTGAACTTCTGCAATCGCATCTGTGGTGACCATGCAAAAGAAATTGAGCTCCATACATAATGGCATCGAGGGTACTTTCCTAGGAATAACGAATTTCATTGATATCCAAAACCATTTTTGTTTTATTTAAAAAAACTTTTGTAGCGTTCTTATTGAAAAACCATATAATTTTGTTAATTTTTAACTTTCCATAGGAAGTTATTGTAATGGGTTCCATTTGTCAAATTGAAAATTTTGACATTTCTCGACGTTTCAAGGTCCCTAGAGTCGAAATAAAAGATTTTTAGAAAGATGTCTGTGCGTGCGTGTGAACGTACGTTCGTACGTCCGTACGTCCGTATGTCCGAACGTCCGTACGTTCGCGACGTTTTTTTCGTCCTCCATAGCTCAAGAACCAAAAGAGATATCAACTTCAAATAAATTTTGTTACACAGATAATAAGGCAGAAAGACGTAGAAAGGGCTCTCAGAAAAATTGCGTATGTGGTTTTTTTTACCACAGCAGTTTGAAAAAAAGGTGAAAATTTTGGTTAACCCTAAATATCTTACGAACCAAAAACGCTAGAGACTTAATTAAATTTTATATAATATATTGTAACGTGATACCAAACATATATATTTTTTGAAAAAGATCAATATAACAAAAACGTGAAAAAGATCAATATAACAGTATTTTTATAAATCAATAAAACTGGAAAAAAAAAAATTGTCACCTCCAAAATTTTACGACTGAAATATGATTTCATCTCTAAGACAGTTTTGTGCAACGAAGAATAATGTTTTTGACATCTGGTAAAATTTTAAGAAAAATCAAATTGACAGTTTTTTTTTATAAAAAATAAAAATCTAAAAAAAAATTACTCAAAGTTCGTAAAAATTGAATATCGATTCAAATATCTTTTCAATAACTTGAAATTTAGGCTTCAAGCTTATTTTATCTTATAAGAAATATTGTTTTCAACATTTTTAAAAATGTTGAGAAAATTCGAATTGACAGTTTAAAAAAAAAAACCTAAAAAAAATGAATAAAAGTTGGTAAAAATTTGTTTTCGACTCAAATATCTTTTCAAAAATTTAAGATAATAGCTTCGTGCTAATTTTTTCTTATAAGAAATATTGTTTTTAACATTAGGACAAATTTTGAGAAAAATCTAACTGACAGTTTTTTATTTTTAATCCAACAGTGTTTGTTCATAAAAAATAAAATCTACAAAAAATAGTACACACATTTGGTAAAAATTTAACTTTTAAGCAAGACAAATCGGCAGACGGGGTGGGAAGTTATCAGTGTGGGTCGCATCCCAGCCTCTTTTTGAGATACTGCATCTGTATAACTATACTAGGCAATACTTTGAGGGTCAACATTTAAAACATAACTTGCCAGACGCAGCGCTATCTGACTTCAATATGGAAGTTACCATTATAATGAACTTATCTGGGATAATCCTCCTCAAGGAGCTTGACAACAATTTTATTTTTCAACTCTTCGAGGAAGAGTTCATATTGTGTCTATAGGCAGTTGCAAAAATTCACTTCCTGACCCTATACAATTTTGCGGGAATGCTCTCATGTCCTACAGCTTTATTGTTATTCAATACTTTGATTGAAATCTAATGAACGAAGATATGTCTTTCAATTATGCACAAAACAGACTTTTGTACCTATAAAAGTCGAAGCAACCAGGCTTAAATAAAAAATCGTATACTGAATTTTTGATAATTAAAAAAAAATTTGATGATTACAAAAATAAACACTAAATTGTGGTTAAAAACCCTTACAAAGGTTTAATGTTTTACTTTTGAATTAAGCGTATATAGAGCCATATACGTACTTCTAACATATCTATTTTAGTTTTTCAACTAAAAACTCATTAATTACTCCTAAAAAAGGAATACAAAAATTAATCCTTGATTTTTTTTTCTTGTACATTTTAATCGCATGTTAGTTGATGTTTTGTTATTCTTCTACCTAGCATCACATTTCAACTTTAATAATAATTGAAGGTCCAACGCGTTACAACAGCAAAAAATAGAAAAAAACATATCGGCCCTCAACAACTTTTGCCATAACACCAGCTTAACAGTTTTCCAACGTTTTTTTTTTTGTACCTATTTCAATTTCATGCAAATTACTTTTCTAACATCGTCCTGACAGACAGAAATGAATACTACCTACACCACCATTTATATATAGATCAACAAATACTGCAACTTCCGCTCGAGTGTATTCTTTACAATCGTATAGAGATCAAAAGGCAAAATTCAAACATTCTCCTAAAAACAAAACAAAAACTCGAAAAAAAGAGGGAAAATGGCGTAAAACCTTCAACAAAATATCAACTAACATGGAGGTTAAATAGAAAAAAAAATATCCTTACAAACTCATACTAGCCGCTACTCGCTACTGCCATTCGACCAAGCGACCGACTATAGCAAAAGAGGTTTAGACCATAGACCATCATCGTATAGGGTACCAACCAAACCAGGAAATGCCACGAAATTTCCCCCCTTAACGAATATAGCCATATAGAAGGCCATATAAAATATCCTTTTCGCTCCGAATGCAGTTATTCAGGTATTCATTATTCATTCATGTTATTCTACCAAAAAAAAGATTAAACAACAAACTGACTTCCAGAGTTTTCTGCCGCGAAACTTTTAGCTTTTATCTTTTTAAATTCTTTGTAGGTATGTATATAGGCGGCCGGTGTGGAGTGTTGCATTTTGTTTAGAGAGAAAAATAGCACCGTGTACCTATAAAGGAATCTGGCATTCTGTCTTTGAATGACTGTGTGTGTAACCAAAAATAAGGTTGAAATTCGAATGTTTTTAAAAACGTAAACGATTTAAATCGAATGGAAAATACACTTAGAAAAATAATAAATTTGATATAAAAATTTCTCTATAAATCCTAAAAATTATTTAAAAAGAAGATGTGGAAAGATGGTACCTTGAGGAACACCATGTGATTAATTTATTTTGACGAAATGACTTCTAAATTTCTGATGATGATTTCTGATTTTTCAGCTTACTCCAAACGATAAGTAAAATTGTTTCTTAATTTTGTTTTACTCAAACGGAAAACCTGAAGTGAAAAATAATACCTTAAGGGGATTATACTGAAATTTATTTTGAAGCACTTTATTGAAGGAAAATTAATCGATTTAAAAAATTTTTTTTCAAAGAAATTGAACATAACTTTATTAAAGTTCCAATTTTAAAATGTTTAAATTTAAAGGAAAAGTTTTGGGTTCGATTCCTGCCTGTGCCACCCAAAAAAATGTATTCACGGGTACTGGCTGTTCCAAGGAATTGACATATCATTGAATTCACTATCTGTCACAACTGTCCAATTAAATTTCGGAAAATATTGTAAATTTTCACAACTAATATCTCAAAAAGTATAAACCTAAATAATTCGTATGCATCTCCACTAAAATTAAGCATTGGTGGAATTTTATCGAATTGATTAATCTAATTTTCTTAAACTAGTCATAACCGCCAACCAAAACAGGTCAAGAACAAACGTCAAAATCTTAACTTAACTTTGGTAAATCAAGTTTCCATCAAATTGCTCTTTTGGCCAGAGCAACCGATTTTAATCTTTTTGGGAGATTCGACTTCAGTACTGGCCTAATAGCTCTAGGTCCAGCTTAAACGAGCTTTTTCATCACTGGAAATTATTTTAAAATACAGATTGAATTGAATATCCACTAAGCCGATGCCAACAGCATTAAAGGACGTCTTTTTTAACCCCACCCCCTCAATTGTCTTCCAGCTGGTAGTACCGGTTTTTTTGGTAGTTTTAAGAATTGTTTAAAGAATTTTAAGAATAATTTTTAAGGTTAAAGCAAAAAGGTATTGAAACAACTTCCTTAACAAATATACAAATATTTCTTATTTCTATTGAATCCCTTCTTTTTGATTGATTTTTCTCAGTGTATTTTCTATGTGAAGTGCGAGTAAAGTAAAATATCGAACATCATCATAGAGGATCTCATATGCTAACAGAACCAGAATGGATATACATATCTTTTTCCACTCCAACCCTTAAGACATTCAATTTTCCATAATAACAGTACCTATAAACTTTGCATGCAGTTATCGGTATAATGAGATGTAGCGCATACGAAAACCTACGTAGAAAGTCAAACTAATCTCTAAGTTTGATTCTGTGTAAATTCCGGGTAAATATACAATGCAACGGAAACGGATTAGTGTCAACAGCATCAGCGGCATTGCTGAATAGAGTATCCTCTTAACTCATCTTCAGCTCATCACGTACATATATAAACGCAACGCATCACTAAGAGGCACTTACATAAATGAGAGTCTACCTATAGTACATACAGTGTTGTTTGAAAAAATGATGGTCAGTCTTTTTTATTAAATCCAATTTTTTTCAAAAACTATAAATTTTTTATTGGGAATTGATTTAACTTCAGCAAGAATTTGTTTCTAGAATTTTCATTTAGTACATTTATTCGAAAACTTTGATAAAAATGTCCATGTGGATGCAGGTACGGTTTTAAAGGATGGGGTTAGTAATGTTATAAGCTTTTTAATCTTTTCAAATATCCTGTTTTCAGTACTGGCTTATTTGCTTTGAGTTCAGCTTTTCCTCATTTGAATATATTTTTCCTGTTGTGTTAAAGATTCCCTAAATCGATGCTAACAACACTAAAAAAACATCTTCCATTGGGGTCATCGTTTAGACCACCCTGAGCCTTTCTTTCTGCTGGTTGTTCCGGTTTTACTATATTTTCTTTTAATTTTAAGGCACAGTTTCTGGACCTAATTTAATATCTAGGAAAATGTACGTGTTGCCAAAATTTTTAAACTGATTTTTACTCATTTTTTACACTAAATAAACTTTGTTTTATATTCAAACAAAATGTTTCTACTTGGTCAAGAAGCTCTCATGAAATTCAAGAACTGCACCGAAAAAGCTTAATAAAATGCTTGCGCAACATTTTCAAACAGCAATGTATAAGTAAGTAGTACGTATGAGTACTCGTATGTACGTTTATATGTGTAAGCAAATACATTATGAATGGAATCAATTGTTACTGTACTATTCCTATACTTTCAATACTTCAGAAGTTTTCCTAGGCGTAAAGCATTCATCCAAATCATAGACATTACCTCCTAAAGGATACCTAAAGGATATAGAAGGATTCATTTCTAATGCACTCTCCATATCATCTCCACGCTGATGATGATGATGGTGAAGCTTGGTGAAGATGTGATGGGATGGCTATATATTGAGATATGATACAAGATTTGAAAAGCGAGAGAGAGAGAAAGTGGCTTCAATGATGATGGATTCTGTGTCTATCTATGCTTTTCTTAGACAAACAACTGGGGTAATATTAAATGGAAATCAAAGTGAATTAAGTTAATTAGAAGAACAAATGTTTACTGTTTCTGTTATGTTATAAATGCTATACGGATTGGATAGGTTGCCTGCGACTAAGATATGGTGTTTCAAGGATCTCAATTGTATTTATTTGTTGTATAGCTATGCCCAACTGTACATATGTACCAACTCTAATTCTTAGAAACAAAACAGACCGTTGTTGGTTGGTTGGTACGTAAATATACAAATATTAAATAAATACGAGAGTTGATTGTTTTATTCAATTTCAAAATGGATTTTTGTTTGTTATTGTTATTTCTTTTTTTTTTGTGACAAAATTACATATTTCAAAATTTGTATGAATACATTTTATTTAAAATCATTAACAATTTATTTATTAATTTGGCGATGTTAAAATTGCCCAACAGTGTATTTTCTTATGTTCAGGATTCTTATTTGAATATTCAACAAAAACCAAAAATACATTGTGCCACAGACAATTTATCAATTTGCATAGATTCATGTAATCCTGTCAAAAGAAGGACAGTTCTTAACAATTTAGTTAAATTTAATTTAATTTATCTGCGTTTGAAATTCTATGCAAAAAAATGTATTTCAATATTAATTTGAATACTAATTTTCAGATCTTTCAAACTTTGACAGTTATTGATAGCAGCCATCGTGCCTAATTGCTGTCATTTATTTAGACAGTTTTGCAAAAATTACTATTAAGGGAAATAGTGTTTAAACACCTTAAAATGTATGTTCCTTACTAAAAATGTTTTGCGTGCTACGTCTACTGCTTCAATGATGCTAAATTAAATGTGTGCATACGAATAAGAAGCATAAGGTTTCTGAATCAGTATGCCAAACCTGGCTTGAAAAATAATATTTTAGATTCACAAATTTCAAAGGAAGAAGTGTTTATATCGATTAACAACCAAGAAGATGGAAAGGCTGCGGTGTACCCGTATAATTCTACGGATATGGTTCAGATACTTTTGTTGTATCCCTAAGAGCAGTATTTAACCAGGTCGTTGAGGAAGAAACCAATCCTAACCAGTTCAGCGATGCTTTGATTTTCCCAATCCAAAAGAAGGGAAGCACTGAAGTTCCGAAAAAACAACAGTGGAATCTCGTTTTTAAACTCATCATATAAAATATCATCATATAAAATATCAATTCCGCTCAGTCGTTTAAATGAATGGATAAATTATAATAATCTGCTCAGTGAGTTTCAAGCTTGTTTCAGATCGGGATACTCCACCTTCGAGTATTTTTTTGTACTTCGCTTGATTGCTAACTCGTTTCTATCGAAAAATAAAAAACTGTATTTTTTATCGATTTTAAAACTGCTTACGACACCAAGGATCGGAATGCCCTATCTTACAAGCTTTACCAGATAGGAATGTGGCTTAAGTTCTATACAGTATTGCAAAACTTATACAAGACTACCAAAACATCAGTGTGTAATGACCAATGCTTATCAGAGTGGTACCAAATGAAATCAAGAGTTAGACAGAGCTGTGCACTTAGTCGAGATTTGTGCGCACTCTTCATTGAAGATATAGTCGAAGCATTACCAGCAGGAATCGAATATGCAGTGCAGGCGTTAACATTAAAGCTCTTTTTTCACTACTGCTCATGCTAATGATAAATAAGAATATTGTAAAATGTGGGACCTAGTGGTAAATACGAAACTGTATCGGAATCAGTTATGTTTTAAACGACATAAAACGGATTTTCCATCTTCCTTCGAGTAGGCCAAACTACATGATCATATTGGAAACGGGCTTATCGCCTTTATTCATAAAAACACTCAAGCTGCAGGTTGATTACATCCTCAAAGCTCTCGATATGCCAAGTGATCATTTTTCAAAGAAAGTAGTTCTTTAAACAATCCAATCCGGAAGAGGATGGTGTCAAATGGCAATGGCAACCCTCATCGTTGAGGGCGTTCGCATCGTTTACTTCGTGTATTAAAGATTAAATAAATCAAGACCTTTCTTTTATTAAAAACATATGATGTTTTACTTGATCTCATTTGCCATCCTCTTTCAAATTATTTTTTTATCACTTTTACAATGGTTTGAAGACTGGATAGAACTAGCCGAGCAGGTGGATGTTGACCTGAAGTATAGTAATTTTGACTCATGGAAACCAACTTCATAACGCTTAATAGCTTGTCTGGACGAAACCTCAAGAGAACAATACACGGAGCAAGCTAAAAGCACCGTATTATTCCCAGTAGACTAGACTCCGATCTCCAGGAAAGAAACTTCTTCCATTTTGACTTATTCGACTTTTATCCCAAAATCGAAAATTTGTTCAGATAGCTCTACTTTTTCTGAACATTGATTGAAATGTTTTGAATAATTTATTTTTTTTTTAATTTGGAACAAATTATTTATTTTAGATTTTGTCAAAAAAATGTTTCAAACATTATTCCAATAAAATGCTTAATATGATTGATCAAAATTTGTTTTTTTTTTCGAAAGCATTTTAGATTTTTGAATCTGCTGAAAAGTATATTATAATTTTATCAAGCGGTGGAGAAAATTTGGTATTTTTAATTTTTTTGAGCTTGTGGCTTTATTTTTTGATGTTAAAAAAAGCTTAATTATAATCTCTTATAGTGGTTTTTAGATCATGTTTCTATTCTAGAAATATAGGTATTTTTAAAACACGCACATATTTAAGTAGCAATAAATTCTACTTTTGATTTTAAAATTTGGAACAATGTTTAAAATTAAGATAAGAAAAATATTAACAAGGTCAAAAACAGTTTTGAAGTCTAAAACATCTAATTTAGGGTATTTTCAAAACAAAAAAAGTTCTGGAACATGACGCAAAATTTAAAATTAGAAAAATAAAAGTAGAAAATCACACATTCCTTGATAAAAGAAATCCTTAACCATAGACAAAAACAAAATCATACACAGCAAATAATGCATCAAAACAACAACTCATCAATTTACATATATACTCGTAGTTAAACGATTCCTTTAAGGAGACGACTAATTTCCTGCATCGAACCATCTAAGAATGCAATTAAACTTTTCGAATTGGATGCAGAAAACTTAATTTGAAGTTTTGACTTTAGTCTCTTTCTTCATAGGTATATTTCAACCCATATGCAGCGCAAGAGACACAAGAAGATGAATAGATTTGTTTAAGGTATCCTTTTTGTTGGCTTCCTTACCACCAATGCACCACTATTTATACCCACTTCACTAAGGTACATATATGTATAAAACATTATATAAGCAATCTGTTGTTGTATGATATTTAGTTGTATACATACAAGGCGTTTAGAACACCTTTTAAAGTTCTTAAGCTCCCAGAAGTTGTGTTCTCTTTGCTGTTATTTATAGTATAAATCGCTGATTCCAATCTCATCATACCAACAACTACTATAACCTACCTTCGTCAAGGTTCTTTTATAAAAGGACTTCTTAGCGGATGTGGAATTTAAAAGGAAAACCACAAGACATTGTGTTAGTGTATAAGTGTGGTGCATTATAGAATTCTCAAGCTACCTTCTTTGTAAATTGTGCGCGAATAATTTCAAAGTCAACTTTAGAAAATAAAGGCAGTGAAGTGACAGGAACGAAAAAGTCAAGACACTGACTACGTCACTCGAAGGTGTATAACTCCTGACGCTTTACTATACAACTTAATATATTATATCGTGTTTTAGGTATATCTACCTTGAACCTGTAGCATAAAAAGTATTTCAAAAGTCATTAAAAAGTTTGAACTGATCTTCTAAGACTATAAGGCTACATGTACATATGTATGTATATGAATACATAAAAGTTGATTTACTAGAAATATAGACTTAATCTTATACACTGTCAATAAACAATGACGACCAAACCTTGATACCGTTCTTCCGTCTAGTGTAAAATGCCCCGTTTTTTCATATCAAAAGCAATTGAAAAAAGCGGCTGGGATGGACCCACACTGATAACTTCCCATCCCGTCTGTCGACTTGTCTTTATTAAAAGTTTGTAGGTTTTCGTGTTGTGTTAAAAAAGTTGTTAGTTGAATTATTCTTACAAATTTTAAAATTACCAACAATATTTTTCATATAAAGTACTATTTTTTTAAGGTTATATTTTTTTATAAAACAACGGACTGTTGGATTTAAAAAAATACTACTGAATATCAAAAACAATATTTGCTGTGAAATAAAAAAAGTTTGTACACAATATTTTTAATTTTTAAAAAGCTATTTGAATCTAAAGTAAATTTTTACCATGTAGCATTGATTCTTTTTTTGGGTTTTTATTTTTTGTAAAAAACTGTCAATTCGATTTTTCTCAAAATTTTACTGAATGTTGAAAACAATATTTCTTTTAAGATAAAATAAGTTTGAATCTCAAGTTTTTGATAATGTATTTGAGTCAAAATTCAATTTTTACCAACTTTGAGTGATGTTTTTTTTAGGTTTTTTTTTGATTTTACCCAATTTTTTTTTAAACTTTATTTTGAATTGCACAAAATTGTTTTGGAAATGGAATCATTATTTAAACGTAAAATTTTCGAGGTTAAAAATTTTTTCTTTTAGTTTTTTTGATTTATGAAACAAACCGTTTTTTGGATTTCTTTTAAAATAAATTTGTTTGCTATCACGTTACAACGAATAACATAAAATTTAATTCAAGTCATTGGTTCGTGAGATAATTATGGTTAGCCAAAATTTTCGATTTTTTAAGAAAACTACATACGCAAATTTCTTGAGAGCCCTTTCGGCATTTGTCTGCATTATTATCTGTATAACAACATTTATTTGAAGTCGATATCTCTTCTGGTTCTTGAGCTAAGGACGACAAAAAAACGTCGTGACGTACGAACGAACGTACCGTGCACACGCACGCATCTTTTTAAAAAATCTTTCATTTCGACTCTAGGGACCTTGAAATTTTCAATTCCACAAATCGGACCCATAACAAATTAATTCGACTGGGTAGTACGAAGTATCAAAAGAGTCTTATTAAAAAAATTTCCCGCCAATCATATTTTGTTTTCAAAAATTTAAAAGCCATTTTATTTATCAAAAAAAACCTTAACTTTTCAAAAATTTAGTTAGTTTTTTTAAATACACTTTTTTATGTAAGATTTTCAAATTTTAGTTAAAAAATGTTTTTAGTATGAATTTATTTAAAATTTATTAATATGCTTTTTAAATTTCAATTTCGTAAAAAAATAACGACCCATTCGAGATGTTGAATTTCAAAAAAAGTTTGATATTTTTAAGAGCTTGTGTAAAAAATTAGAAAATTGTTGTAATCGGTTGATTAGTTCTTGAGAAAGCTTAAAAACCAAATAAAAAGATAAATTAAAAAATGTATTGCAATCGGTCTGTTTTCTTGAATTGAAATTTTTTAGAGAGATGTCTGTGCGTGCGTGTCTACGGGAAGTTTTTTTCGTCGTCCATAGTTCAAGAACTAATAATGCAGAAAGATACAGAAAGAACTCTCAAAAAAATTGAGTGGGTGATTCCATAACAATTTAAAAAAAATGAAAATTTTGGTTAACCCTAAATATCTCACAATCCAATAACTTGAATTGAAAAAATCCCATTAACGGTTTTTGATAAATTAAAAAAGCTGAACAAAATATAATAATCGAATTTTTTTCGGAAAAAATTATTTAATCTCTTTAAAAATTTTACGCAACGAAGAAAAACGTTTTTGACATCTGGTAAAATTTTGGGGAAAATCAAATTGACAGTTTTTTTTTATAAAAATAAAAACCTAAACAAAAATTTTTTAAAAGTTGGTAAAAATTGATTTTCAAAAATTTGAGACTATTGCATCAAACTAATTTTATCCGTTAAGACATATTGTTTTTTAAATTAGGTTAAATTTTAAGGAAAATCGAATAAACTGTTTTTTTTATAAAAAAATAAAAACCTAGAAAAAAAACAATACTAATGAAAATTTACTTTGGACTCAAATATCTTATCTAAAATTAAAAATATTGGCTTCAAACTAATTTTATCTCACAGAAAACATTTTTTTGATTTTCATTAAATTTTTATAAACGGTGATTTTTTAAGAGCTTGAGAACTTTTTAAAAAAAAAAAACGTATAAAATTTTCAAAATCTTATCGATTCTTTATTTGAAACGTTAGATTGGTCCATGACATTTACTTTTTGAAGATAATTTCATTTAAATGTTGACCGCGGCTGCGTCTTAGGTGGTCCATTCGGAAAGTCCAATTTTGGGTAACTTTTTCGAGCATTTCGGCCGGAATAGCCCAAATTTCTTCGGAAATGTTGTCTTCCAAAGCTGGAATAGTTGCTGGCTTATTTGTGTAGACTTTAGACTTGACGTAGCCCCACAAAAAATAGTCTAAAGGCGTCAAATCGCATGATCTTGGTGGCCAACTTACCGGTCCATTCCTTGAGATGAATTGTTCTCCGAAGTTTTCCCTCAAAATGGCCATAGAATCGCGAGCTGTGTGGCATGTAGAGCCATCTTCATCTTGTTGAAACCACATGTCAACCAAGTTCAGTTCTTCCATTTTTGGCAACAAAAAGTTTGTTAGCGATAGCGATCGCCATTCACCGTAACGTTGCGTCCAACAGCATCTTTTAAGAAATACGGTCCAATGATTCCACCAGCGTACAAACCACACCAAACAGTGCATTTTTCGGGATGCATGGGCAGTTCTTGAATGGCTTCTGGTTGCTCTTCACTCCAAATGCGGCAATTTTGCTTATTTACGTAGCCATTCAACCAGAAATGAGCCTCATCGCTGAACAAAATTTGTCGATAAAAAAGCGGATTTTCTGCCAACTTTTCTAGGGCCCATTCACTGAAAATTCGACGTTGTGGCAGATCGTTCGGCTTCAGTTCTTGCACGAGCTGTATTTTATACGGTTTTACACCAAGATCTTTGCGTAAAATCTTCCATGTGGTCGAATAACACAAACCCAATTGCTGCGAACGGCGACGAATCGACATTTCACGGTCTTCAGCAACACTCTCAGAAACAGACGCAATATTCTCTTCTGTACGCACTGTACGCATTCGTGTGGTTGGTTTAATGTCCAATAAAGTAAACTGAGTGCGAAACTTGGTCACAATCGCATTAATTGTTTGCTCACTTGGTCGATTATGTAGACCATAAATCGGACGTAAAGCGCGAAACACATTTCGAACCGAACACTGATTTTGGTAATAAAATTCAATGATTTGCAAGCGTTGCTCGTTAGTAAGTCTATTCATGATGAAATGTCAAAGCATACTGAGCATCTTTCTCTTTGACACCATGTCTGAAATCCCGAGTGATCTGTCAAATACTAATGCATGAAAATTCTAACCTCAAAAAAATCACCCTTTACAATATCCAAAAGTCAGTTTTTTTCATAAAATATTAAATTTGCAAAAAATAGTACGCAAATGATACTAAAATTGGAAAAATCTCGTTATCAAGAATAGATTTTATCATATGCAAAATATTGTTGATAATTTTTAATTTTTTAGAATAATTCTACTGACAAAGTGACAACCTTTCAAGCAATACAAAGTGACTGACGGGATGGAAAGTTAACGCATTCCAAATACGAATTCAATCCACTCAATATTTTTTGCTGTAGGGGCCAGGACAAATAGACGGACGGGATCGGGGAACCTACATATTTCAACTTCTCTACCATCGCTATGTTATGTATAATTAAAATCTCGAGTTCAAAATTTATTACGAATACAATACTTGCCATATAGTTCCTTTATGTCGCAAGTACAAATCAGAAACTAAATGGCTTTACTTGGACCTTGACAGCATCTAAAACTTCATAAAAAGTAACTTTAATTTGTAGTGTTATCAACGTGGACAAAATTCTCTCCAGCAAACTTAAGAAGGGTCTGAACTTTTTCGAACTAAAGGCATTTTTAGTAGTACCCGTGGCATGATGCTTAATGGTTAATGCATAGGATTGTCTTGCTAGAGGCCTTGGGTTCAATCCCTGCCTGTGCCACCTAAAATTTGTTTAACGGATACTGCCTTTTGCGAGGAATTTACAAACCCTTGAAGAGCTTTTTGAATTCGGTGTAAAAACTGTAGGTTGAGTCGATCCCTGACATTGTACTTGATACACAAAGGAATGGTTAATAGTTGCAAGTTGTCTGTTGAGCCACTTAAAATCATATAACTCTCCATATTTGCCTAAACTTGATCTATCAACTGACAAAATATTTGTTTCAAAATGTTTGTAACACTTTACTGACCAATTACATCCATGTATGGAGAAATAAAGTATCAAAATTAAATACAAATTATCTTTTCCCCAAAAACAAACAAAGGAAAACATGAATTTTCCATCAAAAAATCGTATTATTAACTTCTTAACTTAAATTCTGAATTTACATATTTGTAATATGCATTCATTTCATATTAAATCACTTTCTATAGAGTTAAGCATGTTTGGTGGGTGTTCATCCGTCAAAAATATTCGACAATTTATTCCTCCTCTCACCCATCAAGCATCATCATCGTCATATAGCAGACCATATCCATCAGAGCCAGATCGAAAGCGAGACCCGAGAATCAATTCACCTAAAGTCGACATGTAATCGGGGTGTAAAAAATGATTGCCACCACACACAGCAACATGTGTCATAATTGATACTCTGCTTTTAAAACCGTAATGTGTTCGTCATTGATTTCGAGTGAATAAATCGACAGCGATGAATGACGCCATCGCCAGCAGCAGTTCCGCATCCATCCAATATATCCCAGTATCCATATATCCAACCATCAATCCATATATTCACGTTTGTAAGCTGAAATGTAAAGTGAAGTCCATGTGGGGATGGGAATAAGGATGTTTTTCACCCACAGCACATGACATCCCTTCATGCTTTGCATCCTCCATACGGAACAAGTGCATGCAACAGATTGTTGAATCGGAAATAAAGTTGACACATTTGCATACCTAATAAAATTTTCATGTGGAGTTAACGGTTTATTTTTTCCTCTCTTATTGTTGTCGTCGATTTTATACGTTGGCGTTGCTTGGTTGGGAAGGACGTATAGGAAGATCAGTAGGTGTGTACAGCTTTGCCCAAAATCATAGTAACAGTTCTAATTTTTGAGTAAAAACTTTTTTTTTTACTTAAGTAAAGTCAAAAAGTTTAAAAAAAAAAATGTATTAGTTAATATTTTGTCTATTTATTCAACTAAGCATTTTACTAGAGTATAAAAACGACTTAGCTGGTCAAAATAATTACAAGTAAAGCAAAATTAGATAAGCACTTGGAAGAAAATCCGAGAAAGCTGAATTTCTGGTGGAGAGCTTAATTTATACGACTTTAACATTCCCTTAAAAGTAATATCGTTTTGAAACGGAGTAGGTAACAAATTTAAAGAGAGGTAAATATGGCTCAAATACACTTTATTCCAAATAATTCGAAAACTATAGATTTTATAGAAAAGGTATATGAATAGCGTAATAAGATTTTAACACTTTATTTTTATCTAGTTAATAGACTTGATGAAAAAAAAATGAGCAACATTTTTAGGGTGTAGTGCATTTAGTGAAATATTTAATAAAATCATAGTTTTACTTCCTAAATTTTGTGTTTAATGTTTTGTTGCAGGAAAAATATTTTATTCACAATAGTCAATGGTTGAAATAGTTATTTTGTTTAATAACTTTCAAGAAGTCTTCGTTTAGTCTTAAACTTGGCCTGTGGCTAATCAGTTACCCTTGACTTCTGCACTTCCTAACAGTGCACTGAACTACTTTTTAAAATGAGCCCAATAACGAAAGTTCAAATAATAAAAATAATTGAAAGAAACCAAGAGATATCTAATGCAGAAAAATAAGCCGGCAAAAGAAGAAAATTAAGGAATGACAGAGAGTAAGCTGGAAATTTGTTTATGCCTTCTTTTTGGTGTTTTAAACATTGTGTACTCTCATAAAATAACGTGTCCGTTTCTTTAGCTTTAGACCAATAAAAGTGGTGAAACCCATTTTTTCCATGTTTCTATAACTCAAATTGTGTAAAAGTGCTAAAAATTAGTTGTAGTTAGCTGTTAGTTTTATGAAAAATGTAATTCATAAAATTAAAAAAGGCTATTATGCGACCCACACTGATAAATTCCCATCCCGTCTGTCGATTTATCTTGCTTCAAAGGTTTGTAGGTTATTGAGCTTTGTTAAAAAGTCCTCAGTTGAATTGTTCTAAAAAAATTAAAAGTTGGCAACAAAATTTTGGATATGATAAAAAAATTTAATTTCAAAATCTATTTTGGTTAACGAGATTTTTATTCGAAAACCAATGTTCACCAATTTTAGAAATTGGATAAATGCATTTAATTTTAAGTCAATATCTTCTATTATTCACGAGATATTGAGAACCATATTATTTTTGCTTTATAATTTTTACAGATTTCAATTTTTTATAAAAAACTGTTGAATTTTTATAAAAAAATTCCGAAAAAAATATTTTCTGTGAGATAAAATAAGCTTGAAGCCAATATTATACTCTCATAAATATTTTTGATTTTTGAAAAGATATTTGAGTTGAAAATCAATGTTTACCAACTTTTAGTATTGTTTTTTTTTAGGTTTTTATTTTTTGTAAGAAAAACTGTCAATTCGATTTTTCTCAAAATGTTACCAGATGTCAAAAGCGTAATTTTTCGTTTTTTTTTCGGTAAAATATTGGCCGTTGGAAAATATTTTTTTTCAGTTCTCTTGATTTGTAAAAAAAAACGTTAATTGATTTTTTCCAAAAATATATTTGTTTGGTATCTCGTTACAGTATATAATTCAAAATTTAATTCAAGTCTTATTAGTTCGAGAGATATTTTGGGTAACCCAAAATTTTCACCTTATTTTTTAATGGCTATGGTAAAAAAACACCCACACAATTTTCTTAAGGCCCTTTCTGCATCTTTCTGCATTATTATCTGTACAACGAAATTTATTTGAAGTCAATATCTCTTCTGGTTATTGAGCTATGGATGTACGAACGTACATACACCCGCACGTTCGGACATCTCTTTAACAATCTCTTATTTCGGACCTTGAAACTTCGAGAAATATCAACATTTTCAATTCGACAAATCGGACCGATTACAATAAATTCTTATGGGAAGTTAAAAATAAGCATTTCTCAACCGAATGTCGAATATTTTCCATAGACAAATAAAATTAATTCAAACAAAAATCAAGTATTGTTCCTATTATTTTGGACATAGCTGTATGCACATATATGTTTTCTTTTTTCACTTCACCCGCGACCTTTGCAATTTGGGTGCCAAATTGTGTGAGAATTTTATTTATTCTTGTTTTTTTTTTTTTGATATTATTTAAATATTATTTCCGTGAGCCATTGCAGTATCACTCGAAGTTAAACAAATTTATTGGAATTTTATTGGTGTTGACTTTTAGGGGTCGTCATCCCTGTCGTCATGTTGGCCGTGTGCACGCCACCAATTCACCACCATATCAGAGCCGCAATAGAACGTATTTATATGAACTCCTACTCCGGTAGATATTTGGAATGTGAAATAAATATGTTGACACATATTGTAATTGAATATTGACGTGCACACACGGAATCCCATTAGGCAAATAAATAAATAGATGGCTCGATTTCAGTTTGTATATTTGTTGTTGTTATTTTTTTTTGGTGAGGTTGAAATAAAGTTACTTCAGCATTTATTTAATTTTTTGTGATTTCAATCATAGTCCTGCATATCTCTAAATGTATTTAAAAACTTAAGTTAGTAAACTCTGTTTGTTGAATTTAAACGTTATGCCAAATCACACATTTGTCAATAATATGCAATTTTTAGAATGGTAATAGTCTTGGTAAAAGTTTAGAGATAGATATTTTTGTCAACTCATTTATTCTTGGCTTATACGTCACTGATGCATTCGTAAAAATATAGAAAAGTTAGCTAGCATTTCCGAAGAACGTATTGACATTTTTGAAATTTCCTTTATATTAAGCAATTAACTATAGGCATTATACAATTGTAGTCCTTTGCTGATTAGAAAAATTCAAATTTCCTTTTATTTAAACCGAAGCTACTAAAAACGTCTATAGATGACATTTTGGCATTTTAATATGAAACCTTGAAAGCACAAAATTAATTTTGATCATTGGTTAACGTTTACGCCTTACATAAAAAGTTCTATAACTTTTTTAAGATATTGTTGAACTGGAAGGGGCGTAAGGGATACCTTAATTAAAATTTTAAAAATATACTTAATTAAAAACCAGATTAGGATAATTGATCACTCTTTCCGGTTACGATATAAAAATAATAGCAACCCGTTTTGCTCAAACAAATAATCAAAAAAAGAGGCTGGGATGGGACCCACACTGATAACTTCCCATCCCGTCTGTCGATTTGTCTTGCTTAAAAATTTGTCTATATGTACTCGTATTAATTTTTACCAAATTTTGCGTACTATTTATTGTAGATTTAATTTTTATGAAAAAACGGTGTGTTAGATTTTTATATAAAAATTACTGCATATCGAAAACAATATTTTCCGTGAAATAAAATAAGTTTGAAGCCAATATTTTAAATTTCTGAAAAGCTATTTGAGTCGAAAGTAATTTTTTACCAAGTTTTAGTATTGTATTTTTTTAGAGTTTAATTTTTAGAGTCAAAATTGTATCGAATGTTGAAATCAATATTTATTATCAGAAAAAATTAGCTTGAAGCCAATATTTCAAATTTTTGAAGAGATATTTGAGTCGAAAATCAATTTTTACCAACTTTTGACAAATTTTTTTTAGATTTTTTTTGAAAGATAAAAGTAGTTTAAAGCCAATATCTACAATTTTTGAAAAGATATTTAAGTCGAAAATCAATTTTTACAAACTTTTATTAATTTCTTTTTTAGGTTTTTATTTTTGGTAAAAAAACTGTCAATTCGATTTTTCTCCAAATTTGTCCTAATGTTGAAAATAATATGTCTTATAAGTAAAAATTAATTAAAAGCTATTATCTCAAATTCTTGAAAAGATATTTAAGTCGAAAATCATTTTTACAAACTTTTGTTTTAATTTTTTGTAAAAAAAACTGTCAATTCGATTATTTCAAAATTTTACTGAATGTTGACAACAATATGTTTTGAAAGATAAAAGTAAATTAAAGCCAATATCTCAAAGTTTTGAAAAGATGTTTGAGTCGAAAATCAATTTTTACCAACTTTGAGTAATGTTTTTTTTTAGATTTTTATTTTTTTATAAAAAAAATGTCAATTCGATTTCTCTCAAAATGTTATCAAATGTCAAAAACATTATTCTTCGTTGCAAAACATTGTTTTAGTCGTAAAATTTTGGAGTTGACAACATTTTTTTTTTCAATTTGTTTGATTTATAAAAAAAACCGTAAAATTATTTTTTTTAAAAAAAATATACTTCTTTGATATTACGTTATAATATAATATATAAAATTTAATTCACGTCTTTAGCGTTTTTGGTCCGTTAGATATTAAGGGTTATCCAAAATTTGTACCTTTTTTCAAACTGCTATGGTAAAAAAAACAACCACGCAATTTTCTTAAGAGCCTTTTCTGCATCTTTCTGCCTTATTATCTGTATAACAAAATCAATTTAAAATCGATATCTCTTCTGGTTCTTGAGCTATGGACGACGAATAAAACGTCGCGAACGTACGTACGTACGGACGTATGAACGTACGTACGTACGGAGGTACAAACATACGTACACACGCACGCACAGACATCTTTCTAAAAATCTTTTATTTCGACTCTAGGGACCTTGAAACGTCGAGAAATTTCAAAATTTTCAATTTGACAAATCGGACCCATTATAATAACTTCCTATGTTAAGTTAAAAATTAAATACCAATTACTACTTCAAAAAATCCTCACTAAATTTTTTGTTACGAAAACCGTAACACAGTTTTTATTTACAAATTTGTAATGTTTACAGTTTTTCAGTTTTAGTTTAAACATATTTTAAGAATGCACATTCTTAGAGCTTATTTTTCATTTAATTTTAGTCAAAAAATATTGTCCCGTTTGTGAGATATCGAATTTTGAATTTTTGAACAAAAAAATGTTATGTTATGTTTTTTTAAGAATCTTTTATTTCCACTCTATAGACCTTGAAACGTAGAAAAATGTCAAAATTTTCAATTTGACAAATCGGACCCATACAACATTTTTGTATATAGATAGATTTTTCCATTTTTTTTTACCGAATTTTCAGCATATTTTTAATGAGTGTTTAGTGTTTGAATCGCAGAAATGCATGAACTTGTTGTCTAAGTGTCAGGAAAGGCAATACGGCACCAAGTTAAATCGTTCTATTGGCAATTAAAGACCAAAATTCTGATTTCACACTCTTCACTCTCTAAGTCTGGAGTTCTTTATATACATTGAAGTAAATTGATATTTATTTTGAATATGAACAATACTTCCATCAAATAAAAGTTCAAATTGAATTCTCGTTTTATTGTTAAAAAATGAGCATAAGCTTGCTTCATAAGATAACATCCAACCGAAACCACAAAGGACCATGAACAAGATGCAAAAAAAATCAATTGAATCAAAACTGCGCTGTGGTGCTAGAACACAACAAACTCTTAGCGAATGAAAGCTAAATTAAACAAACCTTGAATCTGGCTCCATCATCATCAGGATCAAACCGCCTTTCCTTCGCTTGATACCCTCGAGCAGAACACAAGAGGATATACTCATATCCACTCAAAATAAAAACAATGAATTACAGAATCATGAAAGCAAATTGACTTTAATGCAAAAATCAAATATTTACCTGTGTGGAGACGAATCTCCAAATTCTGTATACAAAAGAAATTTGAAGGAATGAACAACGAACCCTGTAGCCTTCAATACTATATGAACACAAGTAGTATCCTTCCGAAAAGTCGAGAAGGAAGAATTCACGATGATGATGACGCGAATTTCCTTGCTTGCCACTAGCGTATAGAGTATAACATCAGCATAGACGTTGGTTGTTCAACAAGCATCAGCTGAAAATATACCATGTTGTCAGTCGGCGTCAGTTCAGTTGTTGTTATTGAATTTGAGGAGAAGGAAACGAAAAGTGTTTCCGGAAAGCGATATGATGCTTATGCGATGGAATTGTGGAGATACCGGGGATACCAGCGCAGGAAAATACAAATTCATATATGGATGCTCTATCGTCTATGATGATGGCCAAGGACGGGAACCAGGATGGTAAAATACCACAAATATTTTGCCAAAATGTGTTAGCTTTGCACATCGAAGATTAAAATTACCTCCGGAGAATCCCGAGGACGAGAAGGAATGGCAAGCGTTACCGTATGCCATCTAGACAGATTGGAGTGTGTGCATATAGAGATGCTGGAACTGGTGCTGAATGCTCGACCACAGCCAACGAAGTATTTGTCTTCAATGTAACAGCCACCGCGCCACCGACACAGACCGCCACCAAAGCTTCTTCCGAGTGGTTTGGTATTCCACACTCTCTGGAACTTACATATATTTGCCTGCAGGACGATAAGAAATGAGTGATTCCATTACAAGGATGTGAGATGAATAAATATTTAATTTGTAATCTTTTTCATTTCTGCTTTTTTCTTTCGAGTCTGTTGTTCTGCTGATGCACCCTGTCCCTGCTCCCTGATGATGGTGATGATGGAATTAAATGATCCTTAGGTTCTGAAAATAAGCTTCCGTGATTCGGATAATTTGACAGTGGTCATGCGGAAGTTTATGTGGCTAGCTAAGAAGCTTTTTATTTAGATTAAAAAATAAAACACATTTTAAGGAAGGAAGAAAAAACAATTTTAAAGATTTAAAAGGCAGTTTTATATTTTTTACAATTTTATAATGAAAATCACTGAAAACTAAAAAGAACTTTTACTCAGCACTAACCTAAAGCCATAAGACTAAACTGGGCGGTGATTTCACGAAATATTTGATAGTCTTATTTCTGCCTCGTAGTTTAATTCTGGGAAAGTTAGTTTTGTAGTCTTAGCTTTTTCCAATTTACTAGAATGACGAAGTCAACAAGGCTAACAATACCGACGAAAATAACATGAACGTGGAGACCGTAAGAGCTGACTTGACAGATGATACAGGCGGCAGTAAAGAGGTAGAAGAGAAACATGAAACAGGTTAATCCAACGACACTGAGGAAACCAACGAGACTGATGAAATCAACGGACTACCAAGACTGCTTAGAGAGGTTCTTGAAAAATATCGGTCCAAAACATGAAGTCTCGCTATCATATCTGATGTCCAGATTTCTTGGTTCTTCGAGACGAATCAATGTTTCTTAAATCTGGTGTGAAGCATAAGGTATAATTAATTCCATAAGAATAGGCGCAACTTAATTTTTTAGTTGTGCCCTATTTCAACGATCCGTTAACTGACAGCTGTCAAATTATTATTTAAGGGTTGCCAACGTAGCAGTGAAGTCAAAGAAAAAAGCCAAATACATCAATTTTATTCTATCTTGTTTGTAACGCTTCATTTCAACTAAAAATTAACTGACAGCTGTCATATTATATTTTTTTGCCTAGGGTTCCCAATATATCTCTTCACAAAGTGAATTTTTAAAACAGTCTCATAGAGGGCAATATCGTAAATAAAATCTGTTAAAAAAGACAATTTTTTTCTTTTGCAAATTTTATTTAACTCTTTAACAAAATAATTCAACAGGTATTATATTTTACTACAATGTTTCAACAATGTTTTTCGTCTTATTTTTTGTGATCAATTCCCTTAGTAGCCGTAGTGAGCTCCGAAACCATCGAAGGTAACATGGGCAACAGTAGCAGCTGGTGAGTAGGTGATGGCGTGAGCAGCAGGCTGAGCGTATACAGCAGCAGCTGGAGCAGCGTGCGAGTAGACAGCTGGAGTAGCGTGAGAGTAGACAGTAGCTGGAGCAGCATGGTGAGAGTAAACAGCAGCTGGGGCAACTTGTTGGCTATAGACGGCAGCTGGAGCGGCATGTGAGTAGATAGCTTGAGGAGCGGCATAGGTCAGAGTCTTGGCATAAGTTGGAGTATAGACGTTGTTGTTGATGCGGGTGTCAGATTTGCGAACGCTCGAGTATGGGGTATCAACAGCCTTGGAGTATTGGGACACAGTGCCGGCGTATGAGCGGACAACATTATGCTGGGTTGAGCCAACAGCATCCTGGGATGGATTTGCTACAGCGTAGTGAGCAACTGGAGCTGAGTACACAACTGGGCTATAACCAGCACTGGCAACAGCCAAAACAGTGCAAAGGATAACAAATTTGAATGCCATTTTAGATGTTTTTTTTAAGTTTAAGTTAATGATGCTCCTGATGCGAACTCGGTGCAAGTGAAACTGATGCTGATTGTCGGAATTGAAAGCGTTTTTATACTTTTCATACTCATAATCAAGTCTTGGGTGTGTTTTTGTTCCTTTGGAAAATAAATAAAGAAAGAAAAATAAAATGGGATCAGTCTCCTGCCCTCCAGCATAGCAACGCTTAATGTAACAATACCTATACCAAAACCTCATTCACAGCCGCAGTCACAGCAGTTAATCCACTTTCGACGCACTTGACCATTAATTGTGTGTCGCTTGTCAAGTTACTTTCAATTTCTGGCATATTACACGCAATTTTATTCAATTTTTGTTGTTTTTTTGTTTCTTTAATTTTTCATTCTGTTTTGATCTGAATTTTGAACTAAGACAGTTAGCATCATCGAACCAGCATCGACCATGCTTGTACTTTAATACGCAGTACCCCAAACGCTTGTCTTGATTAATCTTCCCGCGTTTTCAGTCAGCCCCATCATAGGCTGTTCTGCCGCCAAATGACATAGCAACACAAAAAGAATCTGAATCTTTTGTGGAGGAAGGTATTGCCGCACTTCATCAGGTGCCGGGCATGAAGCTCGTTGTAAGATACGAAAAAAGAATGAGATCAACATGGCTTTGGTCCATCAGAGATAAATATATCGGTCAGAAGAACTGGTTACCGTCGAGACTTCGTTCAAGGTCAATTCCCTTTTGTCGGTCTGTGGTTGGATGTCGTTGGTCGTTTGTTCACTTCGATGGTTCTGGGTCAACAGGTTATTTTTTACTTTTTGTGTTGTTTTTGGATATTATCACATCTTTTATGAAATTGGTGCGGGTAAATCTTCTGGAAAATGAAGAATCACTTGAAAAAGAGATTGGTTATCGCCCCTTGATTTTTTATTACTCGTCTGAAAATTGGGTATAAGTAATTAATTTGGAGGTCATATTTTGTTGCTGGGTTCGTTAAAAGGGACAGTGATGGTGATGTTAAGGTTTCGAGGCTTTTGTGGACATAATTTTAGTACATTTTATTTCGGGGAAGGCAAGAACGACTAGAAAAATTATATTTATTTGAATCTAGTTTCAGTGTTAAAAAAATCTTCATTTGCATGCAATCAAATTGAAATTATACAAATATACAAAATAAGGCCATTCTTTTTTGGAAATGAAGCCCCCAAAATATGATATCTCTTACGAAAATGAGCATCAAAGGCAATTTATTTTGAATATATAAATTATCAAAGGTAGTACCCGTGGCATAATGGTTAGTGCGTTGGACTGTCATGCAAGAGGTCTTGGGTTCAATCCCTGCCTGTGCCACCTTAATTTAAAAAAAAATTAATTTTCGCGGGTACTGCCTCTTGCGAGGAATTGACAATTTCTTCAAGAGTAATTCCTGTCATGAAAAAGTGCTTTCTCAAATTAGCCGTTCGGACTCGGCCTAAAATTGTAGGTCCCTTCCATTCTTGACAACAGTACTCGCACACAGGAATGGTTGAGAGTTGTAAGCCACTAGGCCCTGGTTCACAACGGACTGTTGCGCCACCCAATTTAATTTAATTTAAAAATTATAAAACTACTTCTTGTTAATTTCAACTCTGGAATAAATATACCTAGTAGCATTTATGAGCCCGTGTTATAAATTTTGATATTTTATTGAAATTATTTGGGCAATTGTTACCTTTGATGAAACTGACATTTTTTTGTTTAAAAATATTTTTAACAAGCAGTTTCTTAGAACATATACATATAAGATATGTTTAATTTTCGTAAAAAAAATTTGACCAGTTTCGAGATATGGAATTTTTAAAAATAAATGATATTTTAAAAAATTCGAACGGTTTTGATTTTCAAAATAATATTAAGACAATCTAAGAGGTTGTGCAGAAACTTTTGAAATCGGTTCCTTAGTTCTCAAGATGATAACGGTTTTTTGGTGTACAATTTTTGAGCAATGCAAATTTGTCTTGCATTAAAAGAAGTAAAAATAAGAAAATTTGTATTAAAATCTATCGGTTAGTTTTTGAGTTACTTTGAATTTTTGATATTTCTCCAAAAAAAAATTGGAAAAAGGACAATAACGTGAATATGCTGCAAACCTTAAATTATAAGTTTGATCTCAATCGATCGATCTAACAGAGAAACGGAAAGACGGTATAGGTGGATTACTTTTTTCGACTTTTCTAGTATCGCACTGCCATGTTTGAAATAAATCTCAAGTTCAGCATTTTACGAATGCAAGACGCATTTTACGAAAAAAAGCTTAATGTTTAGTTAAACCTGATTTTCGGCTCGAATATCTTGTTAAAAAATTAAAGACATTGGCTTCAAATTAATTGTATCTTAAAAATGTAATTCCAATCGACATTTTTCTTATAGAAAATAAAAATCTACATAAGATGCTACATAATTGATAAAAACTGATCTTAGGCTCCAATATCTAGAGAATAAATTCAAAATTAATTGTATTCTTACGCAATAAGTGCGATGTTAACGTAGAGTAATTTTGTTAGAAATATCCAATCGACATTATTTATATAAGAAAAAAGAGGCTGGGATGCGTCCCACACTGATAACTTCCCATCCCGTCTGTCGATTTGTCTTGCTTAAAAGTTTGTCTATATGTACTCGTATCAATTTTTACCAAATTTGCGTACTATTTTTTGTAGATTTTATTTTTTATGAAAAAAACGCACTGTTGGATTTTTATATAAAAATTACTGAATATTGAAAAAAATATTTTCTGTGATATAAAATAAGTTTCAAGCCAATATTTTTAAGTTTTGAAAAGCTATTTGAGTCGAAAGTAAATTTTTACCAAGTTTTAGTATTGTTTTTTTTTTTTAGAGTTTTATTTTTTGTAAAAAAAAACTGTCAATTCGATTTTTTAAAAATTTTACCAAATGTTGAAAACAATATTTCTTTTGAGATAAAATTACTTTGAAGCCAATATTTAAATTTTTTTAAAAGATATTTGAGTCGAAAATCAATTTTTACCAACTTTTATAAATTTTTTTTTAGGTTTTTATTTTTTGTAAAAAAACTGTCATTTCGATTTTTTTCAAACTTTAACTGAATGTTGACAACAAGATGTTTTGAAAAATAAAAGTAAATTAAAGGCAATATCTCAAAGTTTTGAAAAGATATTTGAGTCGAAAATCAATTTTTACCCACTTTTATAAATTTTTTTTCAGGTTTTTATTTTTTGTAAAAAAACTGTCAATTCGATTTTTTTCAAACTTTAACTGAATGTTGACAACAAGATGTTTTGAAAAATAAAAGTAAATTAAAGCCAATATCTCAAAGTTTTGAAAAGATATTTGAGTCGAAAATAAATTTTTACCAACTTTTATAAATTTTTTTTTAGGTTTTTATTTTTTGTAAAAAAAACTGTTAATTCGATTTTTCTCAACATTCTTAAAAATGTTGAAAACAATATTTCTTATAAGATAAAATAAGTTTGAAGCCTAAATTTCAAGTTTTTGAAAAGATATTTGAATCGATATTCAATTTTTACCAACTTTGAGTAATGTTTTTTTTTAGATTTTTATTTTTTATAAAAAAAACTGTCAATTAGATTTTTCTCAAAATTTATCAGATGTCAAAAACATTATTCTTCGTTGCACAAAATTGTTTTAGAGATAAAATCATATTTCAGTCGTAAAATTTTGGAGGTGACAAATTTTTTTTTTCAGTTTTATTGATTTAAAAAAAAAAAACCGTTATATTGATTTTTTTCAAAAAATATACCTGTTTGGTATCACGTTACAATCTATTATATAAAATTTAATTCAAGTCTCTAGCGTTTGTGGTTCGTAAGATATTTAAGGTTAACCAAAATTTTCACCTTTTTTTCAAACTGCTATGGTAAAAAAACCACCCACGCAATTTTCTTGAGAGCCCTTTCTGCATCTTTCTGCCTTTTTATCTGTATAACAAAATTTATTTGAAGTCGATATCTCTTCTAGTTCTTGAGCTATGGACGACGAAAAAAACGTCGCGAACGTACCGACGTACAAACGTACGTACACACGCACGCACAGACATCTTTCTAAAAATCTTTTATTTCGACTCTAGGGACCTTGAAACGTCGAGAAATGTCAAAATTTTCAATTTGACAAATCGGACCCATTACAATAACTTCCTATGGGAAGTTAATATGTATCTTCAAAAAAAGTTACTACAATTTTGTAAATCCCAGCTCCTTTTCAACTATTATTGAATCACTTAAAAAAAAGCTGCTCAAAATATTGCTGAGCTGGAGCCAGTAATTTTGACGAAAACACAGGTTTGTCAATCTTCAATCTTTGGATTTGATGATTCCAAAAATTACATTGTAACGTATTTGACATAAAGTTACGTTACCATAAAAATATGCATAAAAATCATGCGGAAACTAAATTGTTTAAGAACTGTCAATTTGATTTTTCTCAAAAGTTTACGAAATGTTGAAGTCAATATTTCTTATAAAATACAATTAATTTGAAGTCATAATCTCAATTTTTTAAAATGATATTTGAATCGAAAATCAATTTTTACCAACTTTTAACAAAGTTTTGTTTAGATTTTTATTTTTTGTAAAAAAATATCAATTTGATTTTTCTTAAAATTGTACAAAATGTTAAAAACAACATTTTTCACAATACAAAATTAACTTGAAGCCAATATATCAAATTTTTCAAAACATATTTGAATCGAAAATCAATTTTTACAAACTTTTAATAATATTTTGCTTAGGTTCTTATTTTTTGCAAAAAAAAACTGTCAAAACGATTTTTTTAAAAATCTTACTAAATGTCAAAAACAGTATTATTTAAAATATAAAATCAATTTGAAGTTCATATCTCAAATTTTTGAAAAGATATTTAAGTCAAAATCAAGTTTTACAAACCTTGAGTAACGTTTTTTTAGTAGGTTTTTATTTTTGTAAAAAAATATCTAGTAAGAAAATATTAGTTAAAAACCACTATCTCAAAATTTTGAAAAGATATTTGAGTAGATAGTAAATTTTTTGTTAAAAAAGTATCAATTCGATTTTTCTCAAAATTTTTCCAGATGTCAAAAAAGTTATTTTTCGTTGCACAAAATTATTTTGGAGATACAATTATTTTTTGTTCGCAAAATATTCGAGCTAAAAATATTTTGTTTCAGTTTTTTTGATTCAAAAAAACGTTACTTGTATTTTTTTTCCAAAAAAACACTAGTTTGGTATCACTGTACAGTATAAGATATAAAATTTAATTCAAGTTGATAACATTATTGGTTCGTGAGATATTTTTTGGGTTAACCAATTTTTTTGAGAGTCCTTTCTGCATTATTATCTGCAGAACAAAATTTATTTGAAGTCAATATTATTACTGGTTGTTCAGCTATGGACGACGAAAAAAGCTTCGCGAACGTACACATCGACGCACAGACATCCCTTAAAAAACTTTTTATTTCGACTATAGGTACCTTGAAAATAGAAAATGTCAAAATTTTCGATGCGACAATCGGACATTTTCAGTGATTAACAGAAGTTATTGGTTACATTAATAAGCATTAAAAAGCTACATTGTAAACTATGTATTCGAAAATGAGGATGGTGTTGCCCAGATGGCCATATTGTTGATTTATTTTTCCATTGTTAATGGACTTAATTTGTTATTTCAATAATATCCAATGATTTCTTAAAAAAATAATTTTTTCTATTAATATAAAAATTAAACTTTTTATTGAAAAACCCTGTAATTAAATGCATCTCCCAATAAGATTACTTTACATGTAAAAGGCAGAGTAACTTTCCATTTCTTATATCCATCTTTTAACTGATTAGTTTATTAATTGAAAAACTGCGTATGTACTTTAAGTAAAAGAATCAAAATAAAAACTTTTCATAGATTAAAAACATAATCGTCATTTTTTTTTTAATTGATCTCTTCATTTATAACAATTTTTGTAAACCTTCTTAAGTTTAAGAAAAGTCTATTAGTAAATCCTCTATACACAATATAATACAGTCTCCCTTTTATATGTACAATTGCCTAACTTTCGATACGAAAAACTTTGAAAATCATTTCTCACTTAAACAGCGACAAATTCTGACAGCTAAGCTACCCACACCCACTTCTAGCACTTTCATACAGCACAGGAAACGGATTTTTCAATTATATCCCCCCCATTGTCCTTGATGTACTATTACTCTGTTCACCCAGTGTGCAAATTAATATCAATTTGCTAAGTATTCACTTCTTTGGCAATGAAGAAGGACGACAAGTAGTTATTTTTTTCTGGTTCCTTTTCAAAAAAACACAAAAATGAAAACACCACCGAATCCGAAGAAAAAACCGAAATAAATATTCATCAATCCCAAGAACTGCGAATAAAAAGAAAATTCAACCTCATACTCCTTTCTTCTCCATCTTCACCATCTTCACGCCCGTTTTGATCCTTATACAGAAAAAAAAACAATCCGAAGCAGAAAAGTTTTTCCATTTTTGAAACTTTATTGAGCCGCCCCGGGTAGTTCACCCCGAAAAATTATTCCATTTGGCATGTTTTGCGCCTCAATACGCGCGCAATTTAATGGAAGAATCCACTTTTCTGCCAAAACAAGACAAAAAAAAAAACAAATAAGAAATTGTAACTTTGTTTTATTCAGTTTCAGTTTAAATGTGTATGGAATGAATATGAACGAGAAGAAATGATTTTTGAATTTATGATCCTTACATATAGATACTCTGGCATATTGAAAGAGTATCCTCGTTAAAAAAGGAAGTGAAAGTGAATTAAGGTTGAAGTGAATTTTCTTAAAAAACAAAAACCAAACAAAATAAACTCTTCCAAGTTTTGATTTATCTACTTTTGTTTTTTTTTTTTGTATTCTTCGAAAACTTTTAACATTGTTTAAAAAAGTTGTTACACGTACTTACAGGTGATAGAAATAACGATAGACCCTTGGATTACACAGATATATATATATATCTTAGAAATTATTGTTGAAAAATGATCGTTTGTTTCAAGAAAAAAAGAAATTTACTTTCGATATCTTGACACGGTTAATTGTAATTAAGACCATAAACCATTTTCGAATATAATTAACATACATTTAAGCCACCTTTTTAAAAACCAGAACGCATGAAAGTAACATAATTTTTGTTTCATCTTAAATTTTAGAAAACCTTACATTGATGTTTTAAACGCTAACAATCAAATATGATTACTTGTGCCTTAATTTTACAAACTGGATTCTAAAAATAATGAAATAAAAAAAACACGAAAATCATAAATGATCTTTAAAACCCACAAATTTTTTTAAAAACTAAACCGTTAATTTCGTTTCGTTTTAATAATAATTTCTAGGGTTTTCTGGACTTTGTTTTTGTATTCTCTGGACTTAAGTGATATTACGCAAAACAACTTTTAGTTTATTTTTGAGATTTAAGTTGTTCACAAATTGGATTAAATTATCACAAAATTCGTCAAGTAGTTCCTATGCTGATCTCATAGTTTAACTCATCGAATAATGGAAGAAATCTTTACATCGTTTTTGAGAAAGTAAAATGATTGCACTTGATATTTCTAAGGCAATTGATAGGATTTGGCATCAAGCTCTCTTATCAAAAATACGTGCTTTTGGCGTTGATGAATCTCGTTTTAGTGGGTTCAGAACTACCTTTCGAACCGTTCAATTCAATTTATATTGGATGGGTTTAATTCTCATAACCACAAAATAAACGATGGCATACCCCAGGGGTCTGTTTTGTGTCCGATATTCTTCCTTATTTTTCTAAATGATCTTTTGTCTAAGACTTGCAGTCCACTAAATTCTTTCGCTGATGACAGTACCGTCAGCTTTTCACATTCGTGTTAGATTCTCATCCTTGTTGTTTGGATGTGTACACGAGTGTTACTTGCATCGAGGAGACTAAACATTTATCAGTCCTAAGTTTGTAAATTACAAACCCCTTGTTGTGGATTGGCCACATTTTTGATCACGCCAAAAATGCTGCTAAATGTTTAGGTTTTCTCCAACGCTGCAAGAAGTTTTTTACCCCTTCTGATCTGGTTATAATTTTTAACTTCCCATAGGAAGTTATTGTAATGGGTCCGATTTTTCAAATTGAAAATGTTGACATTTCTCGACGTTTTAAGGTCCCTAGAGTCAAAATAAAAGAATTTTAGAAAGATGTCTGTGCGTGCGTGCCTACGTACGTTCGTACGTCCGTACGTTCGCGACGTTTTTTCGTCCTCCATAGCTCAAGAACCAGAAGAAATATCAACTTCAAATGAATGTTGTTATACAGATAATAAGGCAGAAAGATGCAGAAAGGGCTCTCAAGAAAATTGCGTGGGTGGTTTTTTTACCATAGCAGTTTGAAAAAAAGATGAAAATTTTAGATAACCCTAAATATCTTACGAACCAAAAACGCTAGAGACTTGCATTAAATTTTAAATGATATATTGTAACGTGATACCAAACAGGTATATTTTTTGAAAAAAAATCAACATAACGGTTTTTTTTATAAATCAATAAAACTGAAAAAAAATTTGTCACCCCCCAAAATTTTACGACTGAAATATGATTTCATCTCTAAAACAATTTTGTGCAACGGAGAATAATGTTTTCGACATTTGATAAAATTTTGAGGAAATCTAATTGGCAGTTTTTTTTATAAAAAATAAAAATCTAAAAAAAACATTACTCAAAGTTGGTAAAAATTGAATATCGATTCAAATATCTTTTCAAAAACTTGAAATTTAGGCTTGAAGCTTATTTTATCTTATAAAAAATATTGTTTTCAACATTTTGAAAAATGTTGAGAAAAATCGAATTGACAGTTTTGTTTACAAAAAATAAAAACCTAAAAAAAAATGTATAAAAGTTGGTAAAAATATATTTTCGACTTAAATATCTTTTGAAAACTTTGAGATAATAGCTCCTTACTAATTTTTTCGTATAAGACATATTGTTTTCAACATTAGGACAAATTTTGAGAAAAATCGAATTGACTGTTATTTAACAAAAAATAAAAACCTAAAAAAAAAATGTATAAAAGTTGGTAAAAATTGATTTTCGACTCAAATATCTCTTCAAAAATTTTAAATATTGGCTTCAAACTAATTTAATCTTATAAGAAATATTGTTTTCAACATTTGGTAAAATTTTTAAAAAAATCGAATGAACAGTTTTTGTACAAAAAATAAAACTCTAAAAAAAAACAATATTAAAACTTGATAAAAATTTACTTTCGACTCAAATAGCTTTTCAAAAATTACACTTCAAACTTTTTTTATTTCACAGAAAATATTGTTTTCGATATCAAACAGTCCGTTTTTTCATAAAAAATAAAATCTACAAAAAATAGTACGCAAATTTGGTAAAAATTGATACGAGTACATATAGACAAACTTTTAAGCAAGACAAATTGACAAACGTGATGGGAAGTTATCAGTGTGGGTCGCATCCCAGCCTCTTTTTTAATTCTATATTCGCATGAAACTCGAGTAAAATCAACATATCTGTGAAAGCGCTGCTATAACCCTCTTGAATCTCTTGGACAGAGTTCTGAAAATGATAGATGACCGTTGTCTAACTGAAACTTTTGCATCGTAAGGCTCTCATTATTTTATCACTGCTTCCATAAAATACTATAATAAAATATCCAGTTGCATTACTCCCCTTAAACAATTCAACTGCAATACCGGTTCTTCTAGGAATACATATTAGTTTACCCTTAAGCTCAACTTCCGACGTATTGTAAGGTACAGAGATTCTTTCTTTAGTCGCACTACAAGAATTTGGAATGTTTTACCAGAGTTAATATTTTCCACTCCACTCCGCTTTTCCAACAAGATGTTTCAATTTGATATTTTTATTTTTCGAGAAAAATCAAAATTTTGATTTTGCATATCAGCCAAATAGCCACTACGGTTTCAGCACTTTATTTTTTTCACGAAATTTGATTACTTCACGAATTATATTTTTGAGTAATTGAATCGATTGTTCAACATTGCCAAAGACATTATTTTTCACTGAATTTTAGAAAAAAGTCTAAAGTTATTGAAACACAAGATTTTCAGTGGACATTTGAGCTCACCGCTTCGAGGAATAACATGGACCGTAAACTAGAAAAACCAGAACTAGCGAATTCCAACTGTTTTAAAAATTTTAATGCGTTTTCAAAAAAATATCAATTAAACACATTTACCAGTTAAATGTCAAAAAATGACATTCTCAAGAGTACAAGCTGCCCACAAAACGGTCTCAAACATTTTTTAAAAACTAAAATATACGTTGGTTTGCAATTATGGTCTACAATTTAAGTAGACAAAATTTGAAATAGAATTATTTTATTTTGAGCTTAAAATAAAAAAAATTTCATTTGCTTTTTGAAAATATTAAAAAAAATTGCATGAGAAATTCAATATTTTGAAATAAGAAACCAATGTTTTGTTATAAATTGAATTTAACTTTGGTTACACTCATTTTGCACACCCAACCTCAAACGTGCTTGACAACTTATTGATATATAATATGTGTAGCTACTAAACTAACTTAATCTTAATTTTAAAACTGGGCCAAATAGCATATAACATTTTAAATATAAAATTTTTACAAATTTTATGACTGCTAACAACCTACATTAAATTACGCAGCCATCACTTTAGTCACGGTTTAACCGTTAATTACGTCAAACATTCAGAAAAAAAATCAGAACCCCATTCATAAAAAAATCTCCATTATCGCTTATCAAAAGATCAATTACTCTTGTCTTATGTTTCAGTTACAGCAACCATTTAAGCCCTCTGATTGTTATAATATACCTGTTACTTACCACTACGGGGCCACCGTCGCACCGTACAAGTGCTAACATAAAACCACATTGATTAGCCCAGCAGCAGCAGCAGCAGCATGACATTGCACATTATGGTGAAGGTATGTAAAGAAAAGGTGAAATGCCAGGTGTGGTTTTGGCAACCTTTATAATGTTTGTACTCGCATGTGACTTTCAACTTGAACGCAAAAGAGAATTTAGCAAATGAACAACAACAAAACAAAAAGGTAAATTAGCTAAAGTGAGGTCAAACATATTGGGAAGTCAATCGTATAAATAACTGACCGAAATTGGGTTTATGTATCAGTTCCACAGTGTCCATTGCTTCAATTCATTCGAACTTTTTTATCAATCCTCTCAAAACTTTTCCATAATATAAAATGGCATTCAAATTTGTTATCCTTTGCACTGTTTTGGCTGTTGCCAGTGCTGGTTATAGCCCAGTTGTGTACTCAGCTCCAGTTCCTCACTATGCTGTAGCAAATCCATCCCAGGACGCTGTTGGCTCAACCCAGCACAATGTTGTCCGCTCCTATGCCGGCACTGTATCCCAATACTCCAAGGCTGTTGATACCCCATACTCGAGCGTTCGCAAATCTGATACCCGCATCAACAACAACGTCTACACCCCAACTTACGCCAAGACCTTAGCTTACGCCGCACCAGCTCAAGTTGTGAAATACGCTGCTCCTCAAGCTGTTTACGCTCACCAAGCTGCTCCTCAAGCTGTTTACGCTCATCAAGCTGCTCCTCAAGCTGTTTACGCTCACCAATCTGCTCCTGCTACCGTATACACTCATTCTGCTCCAGCTGTCTACACTCATCAAGCAGCTGCTCCTGCTACAGTCTATTCTCATGCTGCTCCAGCTGGCGTTATTGCTCATCACCAAGCTCCCAGTGCGTATGTCAGCCATGTTGACCCAACCATTGCGTCTTACTCAAGCAAGACCATCAGCTACTCACCAGCTGCTGCCGTTGCCCATGTCACTTTCGATGGATTCGGTGCTCACTATGGATATTAAATGAATAACTCAACCTTTTCTTATGACTGAATGTTAAGTTTTAAAATTTTGTTTGTTTGTTTATTCTTTTTTTTATTCAATGAATAAAGTAACATAAAATGTTAATATTAAAAAATTTCTTTCTTTTTTTAAGAAAATTGAAATGAAAAAGAAATAATGTTCACAGTGAATTTTTTCACTCAACATTGCACAGGGTTTGCATTACATTCTGGAGCTTTTAAAATCATATAAAACATTGAATTCCACAAAAATATTGACAATAGTGAAATAATGACAAGATCTTAGCTGTTCTAACCAATTTTAAGTGGTAAGACTACCAAGCCTTAACAAATAATTTGAACACTTTTCAATAAGCGCTTAAAAATAATATTAAGCCTTTTAATTCAAAACATAGATTCTAAAAAATCTTAAATACTTGATTTTTGATCACATTTAATACTCTTGAATGAATGTAGAACATATTTACTTTTTTATTTACCAGGATTTGATTTATTTTTATTTAAGTTTCATGGAAAAAACTATTTTCTGTTTTTGACATAAATTAAAATATGAATACATTCCTAAGCTCTCGAATATATTGTTTTTGAATTAACTTCCAGAATATTAATTTCGTCCATATGCGAAACGTCAAATTAAAAATTTTGAAATTTCTCGATGTTTTATGTTTCCTAGAATCTAAATAAAACCAGTACACCTGTACGATCAGGAAGTTTTTATCTCTTTGAGAAAAATCACATTGACAGTTTTTTTTTTACAAAATTAAAACCTAACAAAAAACAATACTAAAACTTGGTAAAAATTTACTTTCGACTCAAAAAGCATTTCAAAAAATTAAAAATATTGTCTTCTAACTTTGTTGTATTTCACAGAAAATATTATTTTCCATATTCCGTAGTTTTTTTTTATAAAAATCCAACAGTCCGTTTTTGCAGAAAAAAATAAAATCTACAAAAAATAGTACGCAAATTTGGGGAAAATTAATGTTTGTTTTTAATATCCCTCAAATTAATTTCATTCATCCAATTTGTAAACATTTAAGAAATGCTACTAAAATTTTAAAAAATTTGTTTTCGACTAAAAATCTAGTTAACAAAACTAGATTTTCAATCTAAACAATATCTTGATATATAAAATATTGTTGGTAATTTAAAAATTTTTAAGAATAATTTAACTAAGAACTTTTTTAACCGAACGCGAAAACGTATAAACTTTTAAGCAAAACAAATAAACAGACCGGATGGGAAGTTAACAGTGTGGGTCGTATCCTAACCTCTTTTTTAATTCTTTTTCGTGACTAAAAAATTAAGCGATTTCTATTTTTTTCTACACAAATTCCTCTACGGTATCAATTAATTTTACTCACTTACTTACTTTAGTTGGATCTATAGTCCTGAGTGAATTAGGGCTTAACCCGACAAACTCACACTTCAAGTTGGGTTTCCCCTTATGCACGCTACCTGATCCATGTTCTTCCTCTACTAAGCTGTCCTCTAGGTGTGGATTCGAAGACTTGAAAGGGCGGATCATTGGGTTCCATGCGCTCTACATGTTGCAGCTATCTCAGTCGTCAGACTTTTATCCTTCTGGTTAAGTCTATGTCGCTGTACAGTGTACAGCCCGTAGTGCTCAGCGTTCCATCTTTTCCTCCAATCACATTTAACGCATTGATCACGCGAAGATTCCCTTAAAACTACTCTAGGTCATTTTATCAGCATAGTGCTTCTAGTGTTGACGAGGGAGCTCTGAACTATGTGAAAAAAACGTATTACAGCGTATCACTTTGTCTGTTAAGTTGTGTCCAACCTTTATTGAGCAGCGTGAATTCTCCATGGTCATCCTTCACAAACGGACGAGTTTGGCAGTAATTCCAAAACTAGAAATGGCTTTATACAGCTCTTCCCTGTAAATGTTGTTTTATGAAGCCTTGAAATCAATTGTAGGTTTCAATTTGATCTGAAGTAATGTAAATATTTGATCGACTGTGGGATTTCCTGGAATAAACTACATTGATAAAGACCTTTCAGGTTGTTAACGATGGGCTTTAGGCGTTCACATATTAAGGGCAGAGAAGATTTATTAAGCGATGTTAGTTAGACTGATGCTCCTTTAGTTTGTGCAGTTTAGAGGATTTTTTCTGTATCAATAATATTTGATAATCAATTTTTTTTTTTAAATTCGATACCTCAAAAATGGTTCGTTATTTATTTACTAAATTTAAATATAAAACGTATATTAATAAGCTCTGTATAAATGCATACTACAAAAAATCTTAAAATAAAGCCGGCAAATGTATGTATTATAATAAATGAAATAAAAAATAAATAAACTGCAACGTCTTCAAAATAAAATTTTGATAAATTAAGGGTTTTTCAAATGACATTTAAATTTAAAAACAAAATTTTTTCAAGGTTCATATTTTTAAGCAGACTATTTCGATACATGAGCATTTCGTGCGACCCTTCCGTGCATTTCATTTCTCAAACAAATTAGTCCATAATTATAGTTGCCAAAAGTCTATTTTTCCTTCCTCATATTTTCTTCAGTTTGCTACCCTTATAAAAACAAGAAATTATCTATCTTAAAAATTCTATAAATTTTCAATTGACGAGATAATATCATTTCGAATTACATGTACTCGTATATATTTATTTTTTCGCATTACTTGACCTAAACCTAGGGTGTTTCCGCTTCTCATAAGCTCTTACAATTCATACAATTGCTATATTTTCTCTTCTGTTTTTTCGTGTATTGTGAAAAAAATAATATTGAGGGTGAAATAAATAAATGAAGTAATTTTCGTTTCAATTGCGTTTGAGACGTCATAAAATCAATTGAAAGATGAAACATTTATTTGATTTTGTTTTGTAAGAAAAAATAAAAGAGATAAATAAATAATGGAACGATGATAGACATGGACAGGACAGACACATTTACACCCATCATGATCGAATTTTTGTTTTCTTTTTGTTTTGATTGGATTTAGCGAAAAAGTGATTTGCCAGAGAAGTAAATTGCTTTATACACTAAGCTTGGGCAACAATCTTTTGGGGAAATTGCTACATATAAGTATGTAGTGTACATTTATCGTAACTCAATTAGGCTGTTAAGGATAATAGGATTTCATTTTGATGTCAATACTTTGAAGAGAATGATATTCTTGTTGACTGAAAGTTGGTTTAGGTATTTCGAGTATTGCTCTGAAAATATATTATACTTTGAAAACTGCTTAAAAATATAAAAGTAATAATAAGTACGCCAATAATGAGGTAATGTGTTATTATTCAAACTTTTTAAATAAATTTTATGGAAATATTATCCTACTTCTGGATTGACTCAGTATATTTTATTAATGTTTAAAGATTACATTAAAAGATTAAAGGATTTTAGTTTCATTGAATTTTTGGCCACAAAAAATGCATTTTTATTAATAAGTCGTGCTGACAACTATGTTTAGCAACATTACATAAAGAGTCAAATTTGTACACTTCTATATTCATACAATTTATTCCTTTTTGTGTAAACTGACAATTGAAATAAAGTTTGTACATCAGCTCTTTTGTTTTGATGCAGCAAACATTTTCAAAAGACTCCCTTGATTACATAAAACCACATTTTCAATTTAACTGTCAGATAATCTTCAAAATCAATCAATACCTCATTAACTTTCATCCGCAACAAATCGAGAAGGTATGATTGGATTAGATAAATTAGTAAGTATTATAGGTAGGCTTTATGTCGAAAAAATCACATACAAAATTGCTACCAATTAAAAGCCTAAATCTGACATTTGTGGTCGTAAATTATAACAATAAAACTGCGTATCTCTTAGTACTAAGTTGCGTGCTTCTTTTATTATTTGAAGTAATAAAATACGTGCCACACCTTTCAAAAATATTCCCTGAAGCTAAAGATAACCTCTCAATAAACAATGATTCATAGTCTGTAAGCTATCTGGAAGAAAATATCTATTTTTGTATTTTCAAAGTTAAGACACAATTAATTTAAACAAGCAATTTGGTCCAAATCAATTTCTTTACTGTTATATTCAGCCTTAGGCTGACATTTTTTCAATTTGCAAAATAAATGTATGTAAGTACCTACCTGGCAGGTAAACGTATATGCTCTGGTCATAGAGCAATTGTTGGTGTCTAAACATGCGCAAGTTATACTCTTATTTTTTTGCATACAAAAATACATAAGGTATAAGTATGCAGAGGAAAAAATTAATCAACCACGTAATAAATATACTTTAAACAAAAATATATCTTAGCCTCAGGGTTTGAAGGCGGAGAAATAACTGCCAATGTCAATGGTGAAGTAAATTTTTGTTTGATACTTATAACAATGAAAACGAAATTATTTAGTTATTGCGGTTAACAGAGAGAATGTTGATTGATTGGTATATGTAATATAAATCAGTAAAAATTGTATAGAAGAATACCGCTACTCAATAGCCATTGAATTTGAAGTGGTTATAAAATTGGCAATATTGGTACATAGATTCTGTCAGTTATGAACTAAACAAATAAAGATTAATCTAAGTAAATGGAAGGAGGTTTAATTTAATGTCTTTCATTGGCATTGAGATCCTTATTGAATGATAGTTATATACAAATATGTAATGAGTAGTGAATTTATTAAACACGTTTAAATGAAAGTTTTGGTATTAGCAAAACTCTTTTTAATGATGACAAATTTAAAGTTTACTTTATAACTTATTTAGGTTCGCAGACGTGGTAAGTCCGTTGGGTACCCTTTAAGGAGCATTGGGACTTTACTACGTCTACGAATTATCGTGTGCGGTTTCTGGAGCATTGAGCTCCCTCCAACTCTTACCTTCTGCTTCTCGGTCGTCCAGCTGTGTAAGCGGATTCCGCTATATTGCTTGGCCTGCATCTGTCATTCTATGGAGAACCTCATTAGATATTCTGTTTTGCAAGAAAATCCTTAGGATTCTGCGACGACATCTATTCACGAAAGTTTTCAACTTTCTTGTAATGGCTAAAGTAACCTTCCAGGTAGTTTGTTCTTGATTCGGCTGAACATGTAACCTACAAAGTGCTGCACCCATAAAGAAGCACAGATTTGAAATTTGTGGGAAATGTTCACTGCTTTGTTCTTAAGCTGATAGAGTTATTTCTCCAAGTTTTCGACAGCATACCAAACTCCGCTTTTGCTTAGCCGATGCGGCAGATGACGTCTTATTCTGTTCTAATGGAGACGATATTTCCAAGGTATTGAAAGCTCTCCACTTTTTCCACCGGTTGTGAGGAAATATTTATTTGAGATGATGATCACGTTTCAAGGTTGATTATTTTTGTTTTACCGATTTATGCTTTTCTCTCCAAACTTGTTAATGGAGATCCATGATCCTATGAGAGAGTTAGCAAACATCGCATACGTAATCCAAGTTCTTTAAAAAGGATGTCAAAGTCCATTGGATCCCTCAGCTACCTGACAAAGCTGCGCCCAGTACATTGCTTATCACCAGCAAAAACAATATTGGCCAAAGAATACAGCCCTGTCTGACTCCGCTACGGATTTCAAAATCCTCTTACAACCTATCATAATGCAGAATGCGACACTTGGATTCATCATATGTTGCTTTCCTCTCCAAAAAGTTAACCAGAAGTACTCCCTGTTGACGTTATCAAAGGCCTTCTCAAAGTCGATGAACTGCAGGTGTAGTCGTGCTCCATATTCAACGCACTACTCAATAATGATCCACAGGGTGTTGATATGATGAATACAGGAGGATCCAGCCCGAAATCTTGGTTGTTCGGCATCGAGTATGGCCTCAAGGTGTTCTCGATGCGTTCCAGTTTGGTTTTTTCGCAATTTGTAAGATCTCCTTTTTTGGGAGCTTGACGATCATTCTCTTCTTTCACTCACTGAGGAAGCTTTCGGTAGTCCAGGCTTCGCTTATAAGCGGATAAGGCATTTCGCTTAATGACGTTGGCGCTGCTTGGAAAAGCTCTGCGGGAATTCCATCGAGTCATATCGCTTTGTTATTCTTAAGTGGTTTAAATGCGGCTACAATCTCATCTTTAATTTGAGGTACGGTTCAAATTCGGGGATTAGTTTATTATGGCGCTTCAGAAAGCCACACGTTGTTTGCAAACACTCAATTAAAAACCGAGGAAAAGTGTTCTTTCCACCTTCTGACTTGTTTATCTAAAGAATTTAGCAAAGTCAACTTCTTTCACTAGGTATTGCTTTAAGCTTTGTGCCCGGTCAGATCTTTATTTACTCTGTAAACGATCCTATTGTCACAGCTGTTTGCAGCATCTTCTGCTTCTTGCGCCAATGCGTTGATGAAGTTACAATTGTTATGATGCAAACAACGGTGAACATCTTTTCTCATGCTGTACGAGGATTCCAGCTCATTCTTTTTCAATTAAGCAATTAACTGTTTGCATTCGTTGATCCTTACCCAAGATTCTTCTGAAAGCCAGGTGTTGTTGCGTCCTTCTTTCCGACAGATTATTCTGTCAAATGAAAAACATTTCCAAAACATTCTAATGGTGTTCGATGTCGCCATGTACTGTGCTGCTGATTGTTCTCATTTAGTGAGACAGGAGGTTATCGGGTCGTGGGATCTTTTAGTCTTGCGATTTTAAATTACCTTAAGAACAATTTTGAACTACTTGGAAGACATATCAAAACTGACACTAAGAGTTTGATAAAAATCGCTTCCCCACTCGAATATGTTAATTATTACGAAGAGGAATGGTTGTTATTCCAAAAAAAACAGGTATAGCTAATTCTAATCAAAATCTCAATCTTTGAAATTTGTGAATATCCCACGCATGAAGTATGAAGAACTCAGAACTCCAAATCTGTCAAGTTGTTAAAATATAAATTATAAATATTTTTATTTTAAATCAAATAAAAATAAAAAGGTAAAAATCATCATTTAAAAAAAAGAAGTTAAAACAAATTGTAGACTCTAAAAAAAAATAATCCTTTGACAAATTTAATTGCCCATTACCGGTCGACAACGACAACGCCAACGACCAACTTGAAAATTCATTCATTCGCATAGCACTTCTTCTTATGCTTCACACAGCAAAAAACAAAAAAACATCTGTTGAAGTCTCAAACAATTTACGGTCGGATGAGTTTCTCCAGATTATATATTTGTTGCTTCTTGAGAAAACACATGGCCCAAAAGCCTCGACTAAAAAACCCTTAAAGCCATCCGGGGACAAAGGATTCTTTTGCCATTAAAAAGCAAGCAACACCCCATTTACTATAGGTTATAGGTATAAATGTGTATAATTTCGTCTTCAGGAACCAGGAGCAGTCAATAGGATGCTCTCCACTTTTATGAGGATAAAGATGCCATCGGGGGGTGGTGTTTAAGATTGTGCGTTTACTGGAATAAGAAAAATATACCACAACATAGAGACATGCCAATATTTAACCCTTTTTGCACAGGGACGTTCGTCGTCGAATGAATTGTGGCCAAAACCCGAACACAACTCCCCCGACCCGCACAATGGCCCGTTCCCACATCAACACCCTATACAACTTTAAGAAGGATCAGATTCAGGGATAAAATGAATGAGCACAACCCTTGCCATCATTCTTGTGTGTTTCCATTTGTGGTGTTGATAAAACTTTAATGACACGAAACGAGGACTCAACTCAACAACAACAAAAAACAAAAAAAACCCTTCCAAACAATTTGAGATGTTTTCTGTGTATTTTGTGTGTATGTTTTTCAAACCCCCACCGCATATCCACTCCCCACCTCGCCACCATGGTTTTGTGTTGTTTTGCTTTTTTTTGTGTCTTCTGATGATGAAAAGGACTTGAATGTCCTTCCAAATAACATTTCAAAGGTTTAGCATTTCAATGGAATGTGAATGACTATAGGGATCTCTTATGGTCCAATCCTACATAAGAAACGAACTTCTCAGTTCTCACGCCATCAAACCTTCAATGTGTACTGTATATACATAGGTATAGATAGACCGAACACAAAATGAAGCCATTTACATGTTTTTATATCTTGTGTCATTCTTTAGTTGGCACATCAAGCAAAGATACAGAGGGCTTGATTCAGAGTTAGGAGGAATAGAGGTTGATGTTTGAAGGAGGCGCAAGGCATGCCAGGTCGAATTGATGGGGTCGGTGTTTGTAGATGAATTAAATAACCATCAGGTATAAATTTTGAGATTAAATAAACAAAATGATTCTGTCAGATTTGACCTTTTTATATTCAATTTGTAAAGGAGCAGGGCTGGAAAAATTACTTCAGTGATTTTTATGTAGATATATTTTTAGGCTTGTGACTGTGATATTGGGGGAAAAGTTATTAGTAGGATTGTAAGACGTCTTTTAATCAGATAATAACAACGAAATTCAAGTAACCAAATTAACAACACAGATCGTTTAACTTGATTGTTTAAATTGAAATTTATGTAAGCCATCACAATGTTTTATTTGATGAAAAGCGGTTTATTATTTTATTCTTCAAAAAAAAAATAGGATAATACAAGTAAGTAGGAAAAGCTTACATATTAATATTAAATGATTTTTTTTTTATTGTAAGAAGTAATGTATTTGACCTCACCAAAAGAAAATCTATTATTCTTGTTTCTACAACCGCATTTCATCACACAAATTTCGGACGTTACAAAATTATAATATATTCAATTATATTCTTGATTATAAAGCTAGAACTTTACAATAAACACATCTCCTTCTGATAACTTCCCATCCCGTCTGTAGATTTGTCTTGCTTAAAAGGTTGTAGATTTTCGTGTTGGGTTATAAAAGGTGTCAGTTGAATGATTCTTAAAAATTTTAAAATTACCAACAATATTTTTCATATAAAGAAATAGTTAAATTTGGAAATCTCGTTTTGTTAAAAAAATGTCTAGGCAAAAACAAATTTTTATTAATTTAAGTAGTATTTCTTTAATTTTCACAAATTGGAAGAACGAAATTAATTTGACAGATATCAAAAACCGAACATCAATTTTTACCAAATTTTGTGTTGTTTTATGAAGAAACGGACTGTTTGAATTTTGTACATGCGACATATAGAAACTATGACGCATGTATGTACATACATATATGGCAAGTTTTGCATTCGTAAAAAATTCCGAACTCGAAATTTTAATCGAACATGATATTAAGATGGTAGACAAGTTAAAAAAAGTGGGACCCGCCATTCCGTGCGGTCTGTTTTGTCTGTCTGTCCACACTCCCACAGCCTAAAAAATTGGGTCGATTGAGTTCAAACTTAGAAGTTAAGATTTTGAGCAGATTCGCGTTAGGCGTTTTTTTTTTCATTTGCAAACAGCATTTGAATAGCAATTTCTTATGTACCTGTTCGAATGCTTGTTTTTTTAAACTTTAACGAAAAAAATAAACTGAGCGTAATAACTCCATGTTTGCTCTAAAAACTTGTTGGAAAGAAGTAATGTGATTGGATTGTAGTGAGCACCTTCTACCTACCAATAACATTCCTTCATTATCATCATTAACATGTCTTTATCTATCTATTTGTATAAAGCTGAGGACGCCAATCAAGTATTATTTTTTATTAGTTTTAGACACCTACCTAACTACACAGCCAATAGGCGATAGCTTTACAATTTAAAAATACATGTGCTGCCTCTTTCTTTTCTTTAGATAGTTTTTTTCCATCCTGGTTCCTCTAAAATGATGTTGAAATAAACCTTAGAAAAGAAACGAACTAGTTGAATAAACAAACAATCGTTTTTGTTAAGTATTTTTCCTTTAAAGGATGAGTTGTCCTAAGATGAGATGTGTCTTGGGGTGAATCACACGTTTTTAGACAAATCAAATGGTATTTATATCTTTAAAGACAAACTCATCTTACAGGAATATTTTTAATCTTATATAGGTACTTTTTTCATAGACTCTTTTCATACAGGAGCAAGTTCGTGTGACCAAGTCGTGCATTTTATTTTTTTAAAACTACGAACTGTCGTAAACAATATTTTCTGTGAAATAAAAAAAGCTTGCAGTCAATATTTTAAATTTTTGAAAAGCGTTTGAGTCGAAAGTAAATGTTTGCCAAGTTTTAGTACTGTTGACGACAATATTTTCTTAAAAGATAAAAGAAGTTTAAAGTCAATATCTCAAAGTTTTCAAAAGATATTTGTGTCGAAATTCAATTTTTAATGTTTTTAATGTAATGTTTTCTTAAGTTTTTATTTTTATCAAAAAAACTATACATTCGATTTTTCTCAAAATTTTACAAGATGTCGTTGCACAAAATTGTTTTAGATGTAAAATAACTTTGTATTCGTTGAATTTTTGAGGTGAAACGTCAATTGTTTTTTTCCAAAACTTTACCGGTTTGGTGTTACGTACAATATATAATATAAAATTTAATTCAAGTCTCTAGCGTCATTGGTTCGTTAGGGTTAACCAAAACTTTTTAAACTTGAGAGCCCTTTCTGCATTATTATTTGTATAACAACATTTACTTGAAGTCGATATATGTACTGGTTTTTGAGCTATGTACGAAGAAAAAACGTCGCAAAAGTACGTACACACTTAAAGCATAGACATCTCTCTAAAAATCTTTAATTTCGACTCTTGTGACCTTGTAACGTAGAGAAAAATCAAAATTTTCAATTCGACAAATCGGACCGATTACAATAACTTCCTTCGGGAAGTAAATTAGTGGTTCTAACTTTCTGGAGCAAAAAAAATAAAGTTCACGACTGGATCGCATGAACAAGACTCTGTCTATTCAAGGCATACATTTCAAAATTTTCAATAAAATAAGTTTGTCACTAATTAATGCCACTTATTTAAAAGAAGAACTAATTTTAGTTAAAAATATTTTTGCTATTTAGTTTTTTAGAGCTTATTAATTAATATACGTCATTAAATTTTGGTTACAAAATATTGACCGATTTTTAAGATGTCGAATATTGGGAAAAAAAATTCATTATTTTCTTAAGCTTGTGCAAAAAAAATTATTGAAATCGGCCATAGTTCTTAGAAAACTTAAAAAACAAAATAACAAAATAACCCTTATATGTCTTTGTATTAAAAAAAGCCGAGTTAAGAAAAAAAAAAAAAAAACGAATTTTATGCAAATCTTTGGTTCGTTTTTGATAAAACTCGAATTTTCCATATTTGACCCAAAAATTTATATGAAGACTACTGTTATCTTAAACCTTAAAAAACGACTGAACCGGATTTGCTTAAAACCTTCACTACCAATTTAATTTAAATCGACCCATTAGTTTGGGATGTAGGGGTGGGGATAGACAGACAGACAGATGTCAATTTTTAGCAAGAATGTGGAAACTGTAAGTGACCTTTGATTTTCAATTCGAAAATATTTCTTAAGAAAGATAATTTTAGTAAAAGGACTTACAATGGTTGACACAGATTGAAGCATATGTAATATCTTGGTTGCATTATTGTGGGATACTTTAAAAAATAAGCTTAAATTAACACAAATCACTCTATTGTACAAAAAACTGCTGGTCCTAGTCTAAAACCCTATACGCGTTCACAATACTTCTACAACAAGTTCTTAATTAACTGAATACAATACCGTTAATCATTTATGTACATATTTTGATTGATCTATTGACATTGGTAAAGACATTTCATAGATTTAAAAAAACTAACCATAACCATGGGTATCAAAAATAACAATTGACCAATTTGTCAATTCCACCTGACCTCATGTGCATATACTTACATTCAAAGATACTCTATAATAATTACTAGTTATACCTTTGCAGCATCATTGATGGGGTCCGCATTTGAAACAAATTGAAAAAATGGAACTTCAAATTGGGAACAAGTAGTTATGTACATACAATAGCCTCACTCGCCTGATGATCTTGATATGAATCAGTTTAAGAGTCGCGCTTATATTACCTAAGCATCATGTGTCTATAGGTAAGTAGTAGGTACACCAAGATCTGTTATGATTAATGTATCTATCTTCAAATTCCGGCCAAAAGAATAGCTTTAGGCTAGTTAAACAATTGAAACGTGTTTTGTGTGATTATGAGGTATATCGATATTATGACCACAAAAAAACACAGAAACTACATAAATGTTTAATTTTTCACTTGCTCCAATTTGTAAAAAAAAAACCAAACTAAAAAGGGAGGGAGGTAGGTGTTTGTGAAGTGAATGAAAGTGAAAAAGAAATTACAAGTACCTAACAAAGTGGATTGTATCCGTGTATGAATCGAATCCACATCAAACATATTTACCTATAAAAACCGAAGATCTGACTTCAATACAATATCAGTCGCTTTTGGTATTTCGGTTAAATTGAAACGGTCAAAGCTTTTGCACACTTATACTCGTCTGTAATTATCCCAAAATGGCATTTAAATTTGTGACTTTGTGTGCCTTATTGGCTATCGTGAATGCTGGAGGACTTGTCCATCATCCAGTCACCTATACTCAGATCCATAATGTTGCATCAGCAGACCAGATCCATCACCATGCTCAGCAATATTCACAAGGAGTCGAAGGATCTCATATTCAGTATGTTCCAGCTTTAGCCAAGACAATTCACTATACTGCTCCAGTGCATTCGGGACAAGTTTATACAGCTCCAGCTTTTACCCATGTATCTTATGGCACTCAATCGTACGGAAGAAGCTTAGGATTTAATGAAGGACCCTCGTCCACACCATCTTCACATTCTTCAGAGTCCGAGGAAACAACAACAACTGCTGAACTATCAACGACTGAATCAACAACTGCTGAAGCTAAGAGCACTGAGGAGACATCTCACGCATCCAAATCGGCAGAAGCTGAACCAACTCAAGCTTCCTATCAATATGAGCCTTCAACTTCCTCTGGCTACAAGTATGAAGCTCCATCTTCTTCTGAAACACATTCCTCTGGAGTTCCAACTTTCTACAAGTACCACACTTCCCTTCAGCAACACGCAGGAGATCATCACGTCGCATCCGTGCCATCGTTTGTGAAGTATGAAGTTCCAGCTCAAACTGTTGTCAAATACGCTGCGCCAGCTCACTACGCTGCTCCAGCAACTCACTATGCTGCACCATCAACTCACTACGCTGCCCCAGCAACTCACTACGCTGCTACTGCTCCTCATCAAACCCTTGTCCATTATACTACTCCATCGGTTCAGACCGTTTACCATAAAACTGTTGCTCCCCAAGCCGTTCACGTCAAGTATGCCAGTCCTGAACCAGCAGTCTATACATCTTTCGGCGAACATCCCCCAGCTGTCTACAGCCATCATACTGCCGTACCAGCTACAACTGTCCACCACACTTATGCCGCTCCTCAACCCAGTTTTATCAAGTACGCCGCTCCAGTTTCGAACCCAGGACAGGTTACCTATGTCGCTGCAGCCCCAACTGTCTACACCAAATATGGCGTCACAGCTGAGTCTGCTTCTCACGCCAGCCATCTTGCTCCAGCACCAACTGGCTTCATTAAATACGGTTCCCCAGCCACAATTACTACCTATACAGCTCCACAACATTCAGCTGAGTCTTCTTCCACCAAATTGTTCAAATACAATGGTCCATCATTCCAAACCCACTCTGTTGAATCTTCAACAGAAAGTCAATCCCAATCGCAGTCGTCAAATGAGGAAAACAAAGACAGTGTTGAAGTTAAGAATCCAGAAAGCACCACAGCTTCATACCAGACTTCAGGAGCATATCTGCCTCCATCAGCTTCTCAATTGATTTCTCATCAAAACTATGAAGTTCCATCATCAGCTGAAGCCCAGTACAATCATCAACAAGAGTCTGCAAGGAGTCTATCAAACGAACACAACTTGTGGTCCACAGATGGAGCTTCTTCCCACGTTAGCTTCAAGGGATTCGGAACTTCATATGGATATTAAGTTTACCTAGAAGCTGGGCCTTTTATTTTGTATTCCTTAAACTACAACTGTTGCTTAGTTTTAAGAATGTTATAGAATTTCTATGTTTATCAAATTTGTTTATTTTATTTGTATGTAATAAATAGTAAGCGTTTTGCAATATACAAATATTTTTAATTTCCTATAATTTTGTGGCGGCCACGTTGTTTTTCTATTCTCTTTATGTTTTTCAAACAAAGAAATAAAAACTTAAAAAGAGGCTGGAATGCGACACACAATGATAACATCCCATTCCGTCTGTCGATTAGTCTTGCTTAAAAGGTTTGAAGGTTTTCTTGTTTTGTTAAATAAGGTGCCAGTTAAAGTATTCTAAGCAATTTAAAAATTTCCAAAAATATTTTGCATATAAATAAATAAGTTTGATTTCAAAAATCTGTTTTGTTAGTCAAAAACCAATCTACTTTGTTTTGTAAATGTTATTTTTTTTATGAAATGTCAAAGACAATATTTTGTGTGAGATAAAAAAAAAGGTTGAAGCCAATATTTTTAATTTTTGCAAAGATATTTGAGTCGAAAATTAATTTTAACCAACTTGTATTAATTTGTTTGTTAGGTTTTTTTTTTGTAAGGAAACTGTCAATTCGATTATTCTCAAAATTATTCCGAATGTTGAAAACAATATTTCTTATAAGATATCAGTAGTTGGCAGCTATAATCTCAAATATTTAAAAAGAAATTTGAGTCGAATATTATTTATTAACAACTTTGAGTAACGTTTTAAGGTTTTTATTTTTTATAAAAAAAGTGTCAATTCGATTTTTTTTAATTATACCAGATGTTCAAAATATTAATTTTTGTTGCACAAAATAATTTTTAAGATAAAATCATTTTTTGTTCATACAATTTTCGAGGAGACATTTAATTTTTTTCAGTTTTTTGGATTTATAAAAAACCGTTAGTCGGAATCACGCTTGTTCTAGAATCAAGATCAGGAATTACTAATATTGATAAATATCAACCCCCCTTATACATTCTTCTTGACTCAAGTAATCAGCTTTCTAAACACAATAATTCCTTTGATTGCTTATATAATTTTGATTTCAGAAGAGCTAATTTCCAGCAGTTGTCTGAAGATTTAACCATTTCTAGAATTGCTGATACATGATCATTTTCTAACATTGACGAAGCAGTTTCAACTTTTTATAAGATCCTTAATTACTGTTTGGAAAAAATGTACCCTTAAAAAATCAAGAAATACAAAGTTAAGCTATCCGTGGTACACGAAAGAATTGCGTATTCTGCGTAATAAAAGAAATAAGGCATGGAAAACTTAGCTTAAAACTGTGTCTTAAATCAACTTTTTTTTTTTATGTTGAACTCGGTAACCAATTTAAGTCTCTTTCTAATTTGTTACTGATATTGGCACGTCTTTGAAAGAGAATCCTAAAAAAATTTGGAATTTTGTTAAGTCAAAGAAAAAATCAGCCTTCTGATCCCTTGCAGTTAACTTCACTTACAAGAACCTTTGTTAGATAAAACTGTTGATATCTGTAACGCTTTCGCAACAAATTTCCGGGAGTCTTTTGTTAATAGCCCTGAAGAAGTTGATGAAGTTTATAATCTTCACTCATTTTCGCAAACTAGCTGTAGTCACATACCTGTGCTACAGAGTACAGTCCTTAATCTTTTATCCGCGACAAATGATGACTGCTAAGCCGGTCCCGATGGTATTCCCGCAATAGTACTTAAAAAGTGTAGTAGTGCTTTAGTTGAACCCCTTACGTTCATATTCAAACTTTCTCTAAAAACAGGAAAATTTCCCAGTAAATGGAAGAAGTCATTTCTAACATCAATTTTTATGAGAGGTAACAAGGCGGATATAACAAACTACAGGCCCATTGCAAAGCTTTCTTGCATTCCTAAATTGTTTGAATAAGTTGTTTGTGAAAATGTAGCATTTTTTAGTAAAAATTTCATTTGCGAACAGCAACATGGTTTTGTGAAAAAAAGATCAACCGTTACTATTCTCCTCCCATTCTCAAACATGTGTTGAAACGATTTAGAACAAGGTTATAAAGTTGACTGTGTAAACACTTACTTTTCTAAAGCTTTTGATTAACTTAGCCACGGAATTATTTTATTTAAACTTAAAGCTCTTGGTTTTCCACCATTTTTCTTAGATTGGATCAAATCGTACCTTGAAAACTTTTTAGAAATTGCCTTCAGAACCTTTTGTTGCTCAATCTGGTGTTCCTCAGGGAAGCCATCTTGGCCCTTTTCTGTTCATTATTAACGACGCTTTGTCATGCATGTCTACGCTCAAGTGAAGTTCTCATTTTATAAAGTCTACCCATGATCGTATCCCTTTACAAGTCGAAATTTATAGTTTCATATTTTGGTGTTTGAAAAATAGCCTTGCATTAAAATGCCAGACGATAACTTTTACTAAAAAACGAATCCTTAGTGTATATGCTAATTATGTTTTGTATTTTGTGCCTATGTTAGGCTATAATTGTATTATTTTTTACTAACCACTAACACATGTAGTTTGACATTTGCTATAAGCTTACTAAAAAAAAAACATTTTTATTTCCTATGGGAAGTTAAAAATGGGTTAAAAAATTTATGAGCAGTTTGACTGATGTCGAATTCCAGTCCTATTCTTTTGAAACTGCAAAATGGATAACCCGTTATTTTGTTATTGGTTAATAAACAAAGACCGAATTTTCTTGAAAGTCCTTTCAAAATATTTTGAACTGTAAAACAATTTTTTTTAAAAGTATGTCGATACCTCTTTTGTTTGACAAGAAATTTAATCCGAAAGTACGTCGCTCGCCGGTATGCAATCACACACAGACATCTCCAAACAAATTTGAATAAGCTTCAAAATAGGTATCTTCAAGCTTCGAGAAATGAATAAATTTCCAATTTGAAAAATCTTGCAGATTACAATAACTTTCAATGTTAAGTTGGTAACATTTCCCTTAAAGGTCTAAACAAAAAATTGGTTGAATCCAAAAATTTCACAGGAGGAGTTCGCAATGTAAACAGCGAAACCATGTTCGTGGCTCAAGGAAGGGCAATCCGACGTCAATCGGTCGTTTATTTGCAAGCCACGAAATAATCCATGCTATTTCTTGAAGATTTGCTTATAACTTGCAAACTTGTGATTTAATGCCTTAAGGCATTTTTCTTTGTGCCCATACGTAAAATAAAAAGTAGGTAAATGTGATAATACGCCTCAATCCAATCAAAGCCTTCAAGATGGAATACGTGAAGTAATGTGCAAATTTATCATGAAATGAAATAAACATTTATTGATTTTTGTTTAATTCTCGTTTTTTTTTTGATATGACAATGTACCTAACCTCCAATTGGAAAACTCAGTATTACATTAATTTTCGATGTTTTAAAAACTGTTTTCAAAATATTTTACAAAATATTGGTTATTCCAAAATTCGAAAGTATTAACGATAATAGAAAAGGTAACTTTTGCACTTAAAAACATACATTTGGTAAGTTTTTTTACTTCTTAGAACATTGAAATCATTTTATTTTCAACCTCAAGGTCAACTTTCCTCAAGGATATACCATCGATCCTATTCGAATGAATCGCCTTATCAATAATTGCCAGTTCATCAGCTTTCAAATCAATTTCCTGCTTAAAATTTGTAAGCATATTCCTTTTTTTTCCCATTTCTAATCAATATTCACTCTGAGGAATTGGCCTTTCACCAAAAAAAAACCCTTAAGTCCTTAAAATTGTATACAGAGCAAGGAAAAAAAATTAAGAAATGAAAAAGTCTTCTCTAAGTCATGTCGCTCTGACTGACTTTGCTGTGAGTAAAGTATAAAGTAGAAATAAAATAAAATATAAATCCGATAATTTTTCAAGTAACAAGAGAATTCACTTGCTTTTGTACCTACCTACCTTCTTTTTTCTGGCATTGGCAATGGTGGCAGCAGCGGTGGCCGATTTAATATTCCAAACACAGATTTACTTTTATTCAATAAACGCTTCGCTAAATTTGTCGTTTAAAAGACGTGCCCCATCTCGGCACATTTAGAATGAAGGTAGGTACAAAAATGCATAAAGCCAAAAGTATAGAGGAATAAAAAAGTGAAGGAAAATACTCTTCTATCAGGATTCAGGAAAATTGTTATTGTTTGAGTTCTATAAGTATAGGTCTCCGGAAGGAATGAAACGAAATCCTACACCGGTGGACTTCCTTTTGCTGTTTCTAAAAAAAAACCAAGAAGTTGATTTCGGATTTGAGAAGTTGTGTCGTGTCAGTCACTCTCCCTTGGGTGATTGATAATAATCGTCTCAATGTCAGAGCAAAGTTGCTGAAAAGCGTGCTGTACAATATATATACATTTCCGCATAATCTTTAATCCCGTAATTGATTGTGTGAAAGAGGAGAGGACACGCTTTAGTGCAACATTAAGGACTTTGAAAGGCGAACCATCTTCAACACGAAGGTTCTACACAGAAAATGTTATATGTGATCTCTAAGTGCAGCCTCACATTTGTTTTAAATTTCGCACATAAAAATTGATCCTGCGGAATTTATTTCCTCATTAAAATTTGTCCCACTTACATTTGTTTCCTTTTTCTTAGTCTGGGGATGGATAGTCGTCATACAGCAAGCTATCGGGATATGTCGTTTTTATGGCATTGAAATAAATATGAAATACTTCATGGAGGATATATGTATTTACGAGCTTGTCTTCACGCCACAAAAACACTTAACAACACCACCATCCTTACCTTACCATCAAACCACCGCCACCGCCGCTGCCGCCTGCCATAAGCCCATAAGGGATGCATTCAATATATGTATGGCGGGTGATGGGCGAGCGTTGTTGTTTGGATGATGGTTTTCTTTGCCCAAAATAATTTTTGCTGTTTTCGTTTTGATATAAAAATAATTTTGAAATATTTGAACATTTGAGTGTATGTAATGCCGCATGTAAATTGTAAATAATATAAAAGAAAACTTAACCCTCAATGCCTATAAAAATGTGAGTTATGCCCGCAAACGGTGTTTCTTTTTTTTAGAAAACGGTTTCTTTTATGCCATATAGCGAGAGGAGAGAGGAATGGGAAGGTAGATATGTTGTTATTTGTTTGAACATAAATTATATTTGAAAATATACACCGCACCACTTCAATATCTTGAGACTATGGTACATAAATGAAAGATGTGGGAAGGCGGAAATGGAAAAGGTATATTCTTGGAATTATTTAGGAGTTTTCAAGAGGTGCTGAAGTATGAATTGAAGTGGGTTATTAAGAATGCTTGTTTAAAGGAGTTCTTATTTATGGAAGACTCTTATGATATTCCTTGATATCAATTAACTTGTAATATGAGAACACAACACTTGACATTATTATCTAGTTTTTGTCCATAACAATAATGTGCTCTCCTATAAGAACAACTTAAAATACCAAAGTGCTAATCTCATTAGCTTAAAGCTTTAAACATCAGGAAAGTTGGATTTGTTTATACAAATTTTGTCGTATTAAATCCACTCTTTTGGACAAAAAACTTGTAACGATATAAACTAAAATGCACGACTGGGTCGAACGAACGATTTTAAAATATACCTGTCAAATAAGTTTGTCTTCAAAGATATAAATAATAATATGTAAATTTAAAATAGATTGTTTATTAAACATATCATATTCGTTAATCCGATGCAGTGGTGCTACAAGGCCATTGTTGGTATTTACAATATTTATAGTTATAAAAATACATAAATATGTACCAAATGCATTAATTTGGATAAAAGATAGGAATGTATTTAAAATTTTGTCAAAATAATTTACTTTAAATATAGTTAAAATAATTTAAAACAAAATATTTTAAGATTCAAAATTGTACCCGAATAATAAGTTTGTCTTCAAAAATTTAAATTCCATTTTTTTAATAAAAAACATTTGATTTAAAAAAAAATTGTTTTGAAATTAATTATATATAAAATTTTTCAATTTTGTTCTAAAAATGGTTTTTGGTATGCAGTAGTTTAGAAATTAAAAATATACGCTATACATTTGAATTTCGTAAAAAACTGTTGACCCGTTTTTGAGATATCAAATTTTGAAAAAAAAAAATCATTTTTTTTTAAATCCACACAATAAAAATCGCACCTTTGGTAATCAAATATTGTTAAGGCAATATAAGAGCTTATTTAGAAAAAAAATTAATGAAATCAGTTCATAAGTTGCTGAGAAAATTAAAAAAAAAAACAAAATAACGGTTCTATGAGCGGTATAATTCCTGAGCAATACAAAAATCTATGAGTTTGTTTTTGAGAAAATTCGGATTTTCGTTTTTTGACCAAAAAAAATTGTATGGGAGCCACTGTTAGTTTTGATCTTAAAACAAAAATAAAAAAGGGGCTGGGATGCGACCCACACTGTTAACTTCCCATCCCGTCCGTAGATTTGTCTTGCTTAAAAGTTTGTCTATTTGTACTAGTATCAATTTTTACCAGATTTGAGTACTATTTTCTGTAGATTTTATTTTTTATGAAAAAACGGACTGTTGGATTTTTATATACAAATTACTGAATATCGAAAACAATATTTTCTGTGAAATAAAATAACATTGAAGCCCATATTTTTAATTTTTGAAAGGCTATTTGAGCCGAAATTAAATTTTTACCAAGTTTTAGTATTGTTTTTTTTTTTCTACAGTTTTATTTTTTGTAAAAGAAACTGTCAATTCAATTTTTTTCAAAATTTTATCGAATGTTGCAAACAATATTTCTTATAAGAATAAATTAGTTAGAACAAATTATCTCAATGTTTTTAGAAGATATTTGAGTCAAAAACCATTTTTTATCAACTTTTGTTAATTTTTTTTTTCGGTTTTTAGTTTTTTGTAAAAAAAACTATCAATTCGATTTTTTCAAACTTTTTTTCTTTGAAGCATAAAAGTAAATTAAAGCCAATGTCTCAAAGTTTTGAAAATATATTTGAGTCGAAAATCAATTTTTACAAACTTTTATACATTTTTTTTAGGTTTATATTTTTTGTAAAAAAACAGTCAATTCGAATTTTTTAAAAATTTTACCAAATGTTGAAAACAATATTTTTTATAAGATAAAATTAGTTTGAAGCCAATATTTAAAATTTTTGATGAGTCGAAAATCAATTTTTACCAAAATTTTATACATTTTTTGTTAAGGTATTTATTTTTTTTTTAAACTGTCAATTCTATTTTCTCAAAGTGTTTAAAAGATATTTAGTCGAAAATCATTTTTTACCAACTTTTATTCATTTTTTTTTAGGTTTTTATTTTTTGTAAAAAAAACTGTCAATTCGATTTTTCTCAACATTTTTCAGAGTGTTGAAAACAATATTTTTTATAAAATAAATTAAGTTCAAAGCCTAAATTTCAAGTTTTTGAAAAGATATTTAAATCAATATTCAATTTTTCCCAACGTTGAGGAATTTTTTTTTTAGATTTTTATTTTTTATAAAAAAAACCGTTGAGATTTTTCTCAAAATTTTATCAGATGTCAAAAACATTATTCTTCGTTGCACAAAATTGTTTTAAAGATGAAAACATATTTTAGTCGTAAAATTTTGGGGGTGACAAATTTTTTATTTTCAGTTTTTTGATTTATAAAAAAAAAAACGTTAAATGGATTTTTTTCAAAAAATATACTTTTTGAATATAATGTTACAATATATTATAAAAAATTTAATTGAAGTCTCTAGCGTTTTTGGTTCGTAAGATAATTAGGGTTAACCAAAAATTTCACCTTTTTTTTCAAACTGCTGTGGTAAAAAAAACCACCCACGTAATTTTCTTGAGAGCCCTTTCTGCATCTTTCTGCCTTATTATCTGTATAACAAAATTTATTTGAAGTCGATATCTCTTCTGGTTCTTGAGCTATGGACGACGATAAAAACGTCGCGAACGTACGGACGTACGGACGTACAAACGTACGTACACACGCACGCACAGACATCTTTCTAAAAATCTTTTATTTCGACTCTAGGGACCTTGAAACGTCAAGAAATGTCAACATTTTCAATTTGACAAATCGGACCCATTACAATAACTTCCTATGGGAAGTTAAAAATTGTTTTGAAATAGTTAGAGCATTTTTTTTTTAAATTAATTATATATAAAATTTTTCAATTTTGTTCTAAAAATGTTTTTGGTATGCAGTAGTTTAGAAATTAAAAATATACTCTATACTTTTGAATTTCGTAAAAAACTGTTGACCCGTTTTTGAAAAAAAATTCAATATTTTTTTTAAAAATCCAAACAATAAAAATCGCACCTTTGGTAATCAAATATTGTTAAGGCAACATAAGAGCTTATTTAGAAAAAAAATTAATGAAATCAGTTCATAAGTTGCTGAGAAAATTAAAAAAACAAAATAACGGTTCTATGAGCGGTACAATTCCTGAGCAATACAAAAATATGTTTTTATTATTAAAAGAAGCCAAGTTACAAAATAAAATTTTAGAGAAAATTTTAAAAAAATCTATGAGTTTGTTTTTGAGAAAATGTGGATTTTCGTTTTTTGACCAAAAAAAAAATTTTATGGGAGCCACTGTTAGTTTTGATCTCAAAACAAAAATGAAAAAAGGGGATAGGATGCGACACACACTGTTAACTTCCCATCCCGTCTGTCGATTTGTCTTGCGTAAAAGTTTGTCTATATGTACTAGTATCAATGTTTACCAGATTTAGTACTATTTTCTGTAGATTTTATTTTTTATGGAAAAACGGACTGTTGGATTTTTATATACAAATAACTGAATATCGAAAACAATATCTTCTGTAAAATAAAATAAGTTTGAAGCCAATATTTTTAATTTTTGAAAAGCTATTTGAATCGAAAGTAAATTTTTACCAAGTTTTAGTATAGTTTTTTTTTTAGAGTTTTATTTTTTGTAAAAAAACGGTCAATTCGATTTTTTTAAAAATTTTACCAAATGTTGACAATATTTCTTATAAGATAAATTAAGTTCAAAGCCTTAATTTCAAGTCTCTGAAAAGATATTTAAATCAATATTCAATTTTTACCAACTTTGAGGAATTTTTTTTTAGATTTTTATTTTTTATAAAAAAAACTCTTGAGATTTTTCTCAAAATTTTATCAGATGTCAAAAACATTATTCTTCGTTGCAAAAAATTGTTTTAAAGATGGAATCATATTTTAGTCTTAAAATTTTGGGTGTGACAAATTTTGTATTTTCAGTTTTTTTTATTTATAAAAAAAAAACGTTAAATGGATTTTTTTTTTCAAAAAAATTACTTCTTTATTATCACGTTACAATATATTATATAAAATTTAATTCAATTCTCTAGCGTTTTTGGTTCGTAAGATATTTAGGGTTAACCAAAAATGTCACCTTTTTTCAAACTGCTGTGGTAAAAAAAACCACCCACGCAATTTTCTTGTGAGCCCTTTCTGCATCTTTCTGCCTTATTATCTGTGATAAAATTTATTTGAAATCGATATCTCTTCTGGTTCTTGAGCTATGGAGGACGAAAAAAACGTCGCAAACATATGGACGTACGAACGTACATACGTACACAAGCACGCACAGACATCTTTCTAAAAATCTTTTATTTCGACTCTAGGGACCTTGAAACGTCAAGAAATGTCAAAATTTTCAATTTGACAAATCGGACCCATTACAATAACTTTCTATGGGAAGTTAAAAATATTTGTCATCTCCAGTATTTTACGATCTATAAAAATGAATTTTCTCCAAAATAATTTTGTGTAGTATAATAAGATTTTTGACATCTGGTCAAAAAAACACAAACCTAAAAAAAAAACATTGCTAAATGTTGGTAAAAATTAATTTTCGATTCAAATATCTTTTCAAAGTTTGAGATTATGGCTTTAACTTTATTTTATCTCAAAAGAAATATTGTTTTCAACATTCACTAACATTGTGAGAAAAATTAATTTGACAGTTTAAAAAAAAAAATAAAAAAATATTTAAGGCTGGTAAAAATTGATTTCGACTCAATTATCTTTTCAAAAATTTGAAATATTGAATTTAAATTATTTATTTTTTATAAAAAATATTGTTTATCGACACAGTTTTTTTTTAAAGGAAAGCTAAAAAAAGTTGTTAAAAATTTATTTTCGGCTCAAATATCTTTTTAAAAATTTAATTTTAAACTAATTTTGTCTATAAAAAATACTGTTTCATTGAAATTTCGAGAAAAATCGAAATAACAATTTTTTTTACAAAAAATAAAAACCTAAAAAAAAACAATACTAAAACTTGGCACAAATTTACTTTCGACTCAAATATCTTTTCAAAAATTGAACATATTTCCATTTAACTAGGCTTTCTCACAGTAAATATTGTTTTCGACATCCAACCGTCAGTTTTTTATAAAATTTTAAATCTACAAAAAAATAGTAAGCGAATTTCGTAAAAATTGATGTTCGGTTCTCTATTTTAAAATAATGAATGGTCAAAATTCAGTATGATACTGTACGATACTGTATGTTCATAATACTGTATAATTAATATTCTGTATTTCAAAATACCAATTGCAAAAATATTGTATCTCATAATACTGGAAGTTTTGAAAGATCAACTAGTTTGGTGCAATTGTTTATGCAATTGATTATGATAGAAAAAATTCATGTACAAATGTGAGAGAGATATAAATAACTAGAAAATGAGAAAGAAAAAATATAACTTTTGTTTTTGTTACTTCAGAGACTTATACATTATCATAGGTACATATGTTATTGTTTAAGGGAGTATATTAAAACAATATTATGATGTTTTTTTTAAAAAAAGTATTCACTTGCACACTTTTTGACATTGTCAAAACGATTTTTATTTTTTAGCCTAATTAACAGCGCTTTGAAATACAGAATTTTGAAATGCAGAATTTTGAGATACAGTATTTGAAATACAGTATTTTGATCCATGCAGTATTTCGACCCCAACCCTTCGTGAACAATAGAAAATATTGTCTTCAAAATAATTTCATTAATATAAATTGTATTTGTTTATATAAGAAATAAATTTTTAAAAATGCTACTAAAATTGATAAAAAATGGTTTTCGACTAAAAATTTTGTTAACAAAAATAGAATTTGAAATGAAACTGTTTCATCATATGCAATTTAAATTATAATTCAACTTACAACTTTTTTTAACCGAACACGAACACCTACAAACATTTTAATAGCGGACACTAATGGAAAGTTATCAGTGTGGGTCGCATGATAGCCTCTTTTCTTAGCTTAGGCTTTTTTAAACCTTATCTTGTTTGTATGCCATTCTGAGAGAATATCCTCCATTTTTACCCCAAAAGTTGCCCTTCCTCTTTTATAATTCAACCCAAATATTCAAAGCAAAGTGAATTTCTCCCCAGAATGTTTCCTTAAAAGCTCAGTAATTCAAAAATCATGATAACCAATTATTCCCAAGAAGGACAACAAATTAAAAAAAAATCATAATATGATAAAAATCTACGGTAACTTGTTTATTTAGTAATCTTCTCTTTGTACATTTTTATAATAGACCCTTAACCCACCTATTACAATAAACCATAACAAATCGCATGTTGTTGAGTTGATAAAAATCTTCAACAAAACTTTTCCAAATCAACTCATCCTGTTTTATTTCAATGTTGTTTGATCTTACCTATGTACATATGTATATACTCGTAACTTTTTACTTTCTTGTTAACAACTTAGTTGAGTTGAGACTCTAAATCAATTTTCAATTTCTAACAAAATGACTTTATACCATCGTTACACAACAAACACATCAATTTACAATTTATATTTCGTAGCTCATCCTCATTCTCTGAACTGAAGTAGGAATAGTACGAGTATAGCAGGAATAAAAATTAGTTAAGGACTTTCATTTTCTAGTATGTGTGTGTGTGCTCTTTCTGATGCCTTATTTTGCTTTGTGTATGATGAAGCAAGTCCTCTTGTCTAACTACTACTTATCGACAAATCAAAATCAAATAGCAGCATTTAGGGCAAATACAATTTGACGAAGTTAACTTTTTCCAAAGGTCTTAAGGACGAGTATCACAGGCTGCACAATCACTGCTCCCCTCCTTCCCCTCAGAAGAAAAAAAACGTCATCGTCTTCGTCCAAAGGAGCAATAATATAGCCAGAACAACAACAAAAAAAGGATAAATCTATAAATCATAGACTTATAAAGAGGGCAACGACGACGACGAGACAAAAACACAAAAATCAAGACGAAAAGAAGGATGAAAAATAAAATTTTCAAGTTTCACAAACAAACTTATCCAATAAAAGTTTCATCGACATTGATTCGTTCAACGACTGATGATGATGGTAAGGAAAAGAGACGTACGTATAGAAAAGAAAAGAAGTCCTTGCAGTGTGATGAGTGTAAGACCCCACCCACATCAGTTCCTATTTTTTCCTGTCCACATTGTCAAATGTCAATGCAAAAGAAATGATTTAATTTCTGTTGCTTCTTGATGTGATGATCCTACAGAGAGTCTCCTGTCAAAATAAAAGTTTCCTTCTCCTTATTCCTGTCAAAATTCGATCGAAATATAAAAAAGTTAAAAAGCGATTACAGAATTTTATATTCGTCTTCGTAAGAAAATACAGAACGGCTAAACAAAGGACAATGGAAGATGAAGAAATTCGACAAGAAAATAAATATTGGCAAACAATTTGATTTTTCTTTATACAACAAAATAATGTTGTCCTTAAGCCTGACCTAATTCGTCTTTTTTTGTACAATAGTATAGCATAGATGCAGAGGTGATATTTATAAGTGAATGACTTTTGAAAGTTTCATTCTTGTGCGAAGGATAAAAATTCAAGGATAATGTTACGATAACGACATCAAGAGAGTAACCTGAATCAAACGACTGCATCTTCTTGAATTACAAATTTAATTCGCTTTCCTTTGTAAAAATATAAAAAAAGTAAGAATCCTTTTCACATATACTCGTACTTCACTGGACTTTGGTAGTTTCTTGTTTGTTTTTGTCCTGAATCCAGAATAAAAGTGCAATAAATCTTCCACTTCTTAGTGGGTCCTTAAAACATTGAAACTCTTTGGCTAACTACTTAAAAACACAAAGTTTAATATGTTTTGGTTAGGAAAAAGTTGTTTTTTTCTTTAGCTGGATTGTTGTTCTTGGTTGATACTTCTACGAAAGTATTGTAGAAAATGGTGTTGGTGGGTGGTTTTGTGAAAACATTTATGTGGCATCCAGAACACAACATGAAGTCCATTTCATTTCATGATGGCCTCACCCAACATCAGGTTGTACAACTTCTTAGAACTAACTGGCTAGTCTTTATGGAAACAAACATACCTTCATTGAACTAGTTAAAGAAGTGTTTTAAGATATTTTTTTTTTTATGTGAATGAGTCGTTATAGATGGTGGAAGTACCAACCGTGCCATCTTCATGTTCAGTATATACTTTTAGAAAACTTTTTGGTTCTTGTTTTTGTTTATAAAGAAAAATGGTTAAGAAGGACAAGTTTTGGAAAATTTCAAATTATAAGTAAAGTTAGTCATAGTGTGGTTCAGGAATTTTTTTGTCATAAGTGATAATAGGTCTAGTGGTTTTGAAAAGTTCTTAAATTTTGACTGACACAATTTTTATCCAATGAATTTTTTAAAGATGGTTTGTAATCTATCAATTAAGTTCGTTATAAAAGATGTCCGAAATGAGGCCTTAAGAAGATTGAATATTTTGGACCTTAGAACTATTATCCTGTTTTAAATACTCAACACACAAAATACCTTTTATTTTGAAATAAGTTCAAAAATGTTTTGCTTTATAATTTTTAATGTTTGAAATTACGCAAAACCAACATTTTCCAGATTTCAGAAAGTACAGTTCACGTCAATTAAAATTAATCCATAACGAACCCAAGTTCACTGCTTATAAAATATTTCCACATGAGTTTTTTTGGAAATAGCTTGCCGTATAGTTACTTTTGCTGAAGAAATCAATTTTGGGGCTTGGATCCTATTTAAAAAAGAGGCTGGGATGCGACCCACACTGATAACTTCCCATCACGTCTGTCGATTTGTTTGTCTATATGTATTTTTTTTAAAATTTGCGCACTATTTTGTGTAGATTTTATTTTTTATGAAAAAAACGGACTGTTCGATTTTTATATAAAAATTACTGAATATTGAAAACAATATTTTCTCTGAAATAAAATAAGTTTGAAGCCAATATAATAATAAGTAAATTTTTACCAAGTTTTAGTAGGTATTGTTTTTTTTAGAGTTTTATTTTTTTGTAAAAAAACTGTCAATTCGATTTTTTTCAAAGTTTAATCGAGTGTTGAAAACAATATTTAATATAAGATAAAATTAGTTTGAAGCCAATATTTAAAATTTTTGAAGAGATATTTGAGTCGAAATTCAATTTTTATCAACTTTTATACATTTTTTGTAGGTTTTTATTTTTTGTAAAAAAAATGTCAATTAGATTTTTCTCAAAATTTTATGAGATGTCAAAAACATTATTCTTCGTTGCACAAAATTGTTTTAGAGATGAAATCATATTTCAGTCGTAAAATATGGGAGGTGACAATTTTTTTTTTCAGTTTTATTGATTTATAAACAAAACCGTTATATTGATTTTTTTCAAAAAATATACCTGTTTGGTATCATGTTACAATATATTATATAAAATTTAATTCAAGTCTCTAGCGTTTTTGGTTCGTAAGATATTTAAGGTTAACCAAAATTTTCACCTTTTTTTCAAACTGCTATGGTAAAAAAATCACCCACGCCTTATTATCTGTATAACAAAATTTATTTGAAGTCGATATCTCTTCTGGTTCTTGAGATATGGACGACGAAAAAAACGTCGCGAACGTACGGACGTACGGACGTACAAACGTACGTACACACGCACTCACAGACATCTTTCTAAAAAATTTTATCTCGACTCTAGGGACCTTGAAACGTCGAAAAATGTCAAAATTTTCAATTTGACAAATCGGACCCATTACAATAACTTCTTATAGGAAGTTAATAATGTATTGAAACATGATACCACACAAGCATATTTTTTGAAAAAAATCCAAATAACGTTTTTTTTATAAATCAAAAAATCTGAAAAAAAAAAATTTGTCATCTGGAAAATTTTACGAATACTAACTGATTTTATTTCCAAAACATTTTTGTGCAACGAAAAATAACGTTTTTAGCATCTGGTAAAATTTTGAGAAAAATCAAACTGACAGTTTTCTTATAAAAAAATAAAAACCTAAAAAACAGTACTCAGAGTTGGTAAAAATTGATTTTGAACTCAAAAATCTTTTCAAAGCTTTTAGATATTGGCTTTAAACTACTTTCATCTTTTTTAATATTGTTGTAAAAATTCATACTTATTTTGAGAAAAATCGAATTGGCAATTTTCCTACAAAAATAAAAATCTAAACAAAAAAATAATAAAATTTGGTAAACATTGATTTTCAACTCAAATATTTTTTCGAAAATTTCAAAAATTGACAGTTTTGTTTACAAAAAATAAAACCTTACCAAAAAACAATACTAAAAATTGGTAAAAATGTATTAACGACTAAAATAGCTTTTCAAGAATTAAAAATATGTTTTTCAAACTCATTTTATTTCACGGAAAATATTGTTTTCGATAGTCAGTAGTTTTTTTTATAAAAAATCCAACAGTACGTTTTTTTATAGAAAAATAAAATTTACAAAAAAATTGTGCGTAAATTTGGTAAAAATTGATGTTCGGCTCTTGATATCTTTCAAATTAATTTCATTCATCCAAATTGTAAAAATGTAAGAAATGCTACTAATTGGTAAAAATTTGTTTTCGACTAAAAACTATTTGATAAAACTAGATTTTCAACCCTAATTTTATTTTTATATGAAAAATATTTTTGGTAATTTTAAAATTTTTAAGAATTATTCAACTAACAAATTTTTTAACCCAACACGAAAACCTACAAACTTTTAAACAAGACAAATTGACAGACGGGATGGGAAGTTATTAGTTTAGGTCTCATCCCAGCCTCTTTTTAAACAAACTTTTTGGATCAATAGCAAGTTTCTGCGACCCAGTAGTTCATTTTAGTATAAATTGCTTAAGAATGTTTTTCAATAAGAGTCTTTGTTTTGAAAATCCCGCTATTTGGTAACTTTTGTCACTTTTGAAGCTGTCATAATTTGAGCCAGAAAAAACTACTTCATCACTACAAATGGAAAACTCAGCTCACGAAATGTTATAACTTTTGGGTCATCGTTTAGCAATTTATGTGTGGGGAATAATGAAACTGCGTGGAACAGTTAGGTTTTTGGACACGATATTAATGTGTAGCATCGAAACTGTGGCGTGGGCTAAGATCTTAGGTTTAAAAATATCAGTCAAAAAAACAGAATAAAAGGTAAGTAAACGCTTCATTAAACCATGTTGTTTATTAATCATATTCAACATAATCATTATCATTAAAAACACGAATTTTTTCGTAAATTAAATAAAACCAAGAAAGTTTTTTTGGAAAAATGGATTTTTTTGAAAATATTTAAAATATACAATATCCAAACCAAGTTTGAGTTTAAATAAACGACAACGTTTTCAAGATCAGAAACAATAATTTAAAGTTTTAATTTAATTTGAATCCATTTTATTAAGAATTGAAAGATTGAAAAATTTAAACGAAGGACTTTTCTTGGGAAGTGTACAAACAAATTCTTCTGCGAAAATGTTTAAACACACAGCTTTAATTTTCAAACAACAAAAAAGGTAAACATTTCTCGCTGTGCCTTAATGTTGTTAAATTATCTGCAAAATGTCAGCTATACTCACAGCTTAGTCAAGTCATGTATGAAACGAAGCACTTACCCCATCATACGGAAAAAAGAACCTCAAACCCTAATACCAACCCTCTCGAGTATTATAAACCACCTCCATCTCTACAGATGTACATATGTAGGGTATGTGTTATGTGATTCATATTTTACGCATTAAGTTGACCGAAGTGGCACTAATGCGCTTCATGTGAAAGGGATTTTTCTCGCCAGGTCGCTTCATGCAGTAAGCTATAAGTCCACTTTAGCGGCTTCACATATTGAAATAAGAGACTTCCATAGATATAAAATTTCTATATGCGAGTGTTAATAGGAAGAAAGTTGACATTTTGGACGTCAAGAAGCTTATGTCTGCCGCTCTTTGACTTATGTATATATGTTAAGGAAAAATGAAATAATTCTTGACCCTTTTCACTCAATTATAGTTTTCTTATGATAACTATACATATCAAGTCAAGAGTCAAGATTAATTGAAGGTAATTGAGCACTTGTATGGTTTGAAAAGTGAAAAACTAGATACTCTGTTTCAGAATCATGTTTCACATAAAATTAAACATTGTGGAAGAAAAAAAAATGTTTATCTTTTCCTGAAACTTTATGAATGAGAAGATATAAATAGAAAAATAGGAGTAATTTCAGGTAAAAATATAAAACAAAAGTCTCATAAGGAAAAAGGGTGTAAGTAGGTATCCATTTGCAAGCGAAATGAATAAAAGAGTTTCTATTTTCCTCGTTAAAAGATGCGATTTCTTTCAATGAGATAATTTGTAACTTTTTTTCACAACTTGTTATCCTTCATCATAGCACTCTTCTTCTTCCCTTAGAGCAAAAGAACAAGTATATTTTGTTTTCTCTGGTATTGAGAACGTATAATTTACAGGAAGAATATTTGAAAGGATTCGACTTTAAAAGCAAAAAAAAAGCATAACATTTATAGGAATGCAAGTATACTAAATCAAAGGAATTCAGAAAGTGTGAATTCGAAGAAGAGGATGCACTTACAAAAAAAATCTGACTAATGGCGTTGAATAGAAATCCGTATTTTTTGAATTTGTGTTTTCTATTTTGAAGAGTGGTCAAATCCATTATGGTAATTAGCCAAATGCAGATGTTTTTATGAACAAAAAATGTATAATTAGCTAAATGGAAAATATATTTTTGTTTTTTGTTTTGTTGGTTATTTTTTTTTTTTTTTTTGAAAGATGATAGGAAAGCTTTTGGAGTGGAATTCTTTTTTCTCACAACGTTGGGTAACCACATTTGGATGTTTTCCTGAAATAAAATTTTAGCAGGTACCTGAAACACAAAATATTTATATATTTTATTCTTTTATACATAACATATGGTTATAAAAAAATACATTTATGTATGTTAACTACATAAAATGTAGCAGCTGTCAAAACAAAACGTGGAAAAGACAACCCGTCAAACTTAAACCTAAAAAAAAGAAATTGACCCATTTATCAAAGATCAAAAATATATACAACAATAAGCCGTGATATCAATAACCCAGTTATTTTGGGTATGACCAGTCTTCATTTCTAACGTATACAATACCATAAGTTTAAAAATTGAATACTCAAAATGTTTGCTTAAGGTTGGGAATGTTGTTACAAAAAAAAGACATTTTCTAAGGCAGAGACTCATTTTTAACTCATCAGAGGCTTTGCCAAAACAAAAATGACAGATTGACAATTTGGTGCAAATTGTCATCTTTAGAAATTATATTTTTTTCAAAATACGAAATATTTTCAGATTCGAAATTTGAATAAGATTATTTAAAAAGAGGCTGGGATGCGACCCACACCGATAACATCCCATGCCGTCTGTCGATTTGTCTTTTATTATTATAATTCGTTAAATACTAACGTTAACAATTCTTATTAATATAATATATACTTAAAATCTAAAACTTGAACTAGAATGTTGAAAAATATTAATTTGGTGAATTAGTACAAGAGTAAAAGTCCTTGTGAATAAGGCAGTAATCTTTGAATATCATGGAACCACAGAAGGGATCGTAGGCAAAAACGCAAAAATCTTTTCTGAATGGTTTTGAGTCTTGTGACGTGTGCGGCGTAATAAGGTAACCATACTGTCCAAGCATATTCCATGACTGGTCTCACAAATAAAACAAAAAGTTATTTTAAAACATATGGATCACAGCCAACTCTCAAAACTCTATTTGCATTTTTAACGATGAAGTTAATGTGTTCATTAAATGTTAGTTTAGAATCTAAGACAACTCCCAATTCAGAAAATACATATATTCTTCTCAAAGGACAAGAATCAAACATTTAACTAAAAACGATTGGAACTTTGTTGCGTGTAAAACTAATGGTTTTACTTTCGTCAACTTTAAAAACAAAACTTTTATTATTACACCATTCCCTGAATAATATTAAGTCAGACAGTCAGATATAGAGCTATTTTAATGTCATCAGCATATATTAGGACAGACGAATTTCGTATAATCGAAACCAAGTCATTTATAAATAAAACAAATAGAATAGGGCCAAGTTGACTACCCTGGGGACACCAGAATTCATAACAAATGAACTTGAACACTCATTACGAAATTAAACACTATAACGTATGTCTTGCAAATATAATGAGATCCAGTTTATAAAATAGACGTTAAAACCTTGCTGCGATAATTTGAAAAATAATGTTTTATGACACAATTTGTCAAAGGCCTTGCTTTACAAAAAATAAAAACCTAAAAAAAATTAATAAAAGTTCGTAAAAATTGTTTTTTTGACTCAAATATCTTTTCAAAACTTTGAGATATTGGCTTAAGTTTACTTTCATCTTTCAAAAAAATATTGTTGTCAACATTCAGTGAAATTTTGAAAAAAATCGAATTGACAGTTTTTGTACAAAAAATTAAAAATCGAAAAAAAATTAACAAAAGTTGGTAAAAATTGATTTTCGACTCAAATATCTTTTTAAAAATTTGAGATAATAGCTTTTTTCTAATTTTTACTTATAAAAAATATTGTTTTCAACATTTTGACACATTTTGAAAAAAATCGAATTGACAGTTTTTTTTACAAAAAATAAAAACCTAAAAGAAAATGTATAATAATTGGTAAAAATTGATTTTCAATTAAAATATCTTTTCAAAAAATTTGGAAAAAATCGAATTGACAGTTTTTATACACAAAATTAAAAACCTAAAAAAATTTAACAAAAGTTGATAAAAATTTAAAAAAAACATTACTCAAAGTTGGTAAAAATTGAATATCGATTCAAATATCTTTCCAAAACTTTGAAATATTGGCTTCAAACTTATTTTATTTTACAGACAATTTTGAAAAAAATCGAATTGACAGTTTTTTTTACCATAAAATAAAACTCTAAAAAAAAAACAATACTAAAACTTAATAAATATTTACTTTCGACTCAATAGCTTTTCAAAAATTAAAAATATTGGCTTCAAAATTATTTTATTTCACAGAAAATATTGGTTTCGATATTCGGTAAATTTTATATAAAATCTAACAGTCCGTTTTTTTCACAAAAAATAAAATCTAGACAAACTTTTAAGCAAGACAAATCGACAGACGGGATGGGAAGTTATCAGTGTGGGTCGAATCCTAGCCTATTTTTACTATTTGATGTCGAATCAGTCATTAAGTAAGGGTACCCATATGGTTAAAGATTTGAAGATTTTCGTGTTCTGTTAAAAAAGTTGTCAGTTGAATTATTCTTAACAATTTAAAGATTACCCACAATATTTTGCATACAATGAAATATTTTTATTTCAAAACGTATTTTTGTTAATGAGATTTTTCGTCGAAACCAATTTTTATCAATTTTAGAAATTGGATAATTTAAAATAATTTGAACTAAATATCTTCCATTGTTCACGAGAACCGAACATAAATTTTTAACAATTTTGCGTAGTATATTTTGTAGATTTAAATTTTATTGAAAAAAACTGACTGTTGGACTTTTATTAAAATACTGAATGTCAAAAAACATATTTTCAGTGGAATAAAATTAGTTTTGAGTCGACATTTTTAATTTTCGAAAGATATTTAAGACCAAAGTAAATATTTACCAAGTTTTAGAACAATTCAATTTGTCTCAAAATTGTACCGAATGTTAAAAACAATCATACTTCATACTAATATTATAAATGCGAATGTAAGTTTGTTTGTTAAGCTTTCACGCAAAAACTACTTAACCGATCATCATGAAACTTTGCACATACCGCTTGAAGGTATTAGAAGTAACATAGGATACTTTTTATTAAACAAAAATTTAAAAAATAAGAAAAATAAGAAATTTTTTTTTCAAAATATCGTCAAATTTAGCTACTTCAACCCCATGTAGCATCATCTAGCATCATAGTAATAAAGTTTCAACCCTGAATACTGTAATACCAACCACTGTATTACCGACGGTGACGACAATATCTAGTTCAATATCTATTTTTACTGTACATGTAACGAATGTCTGCGCATGTTGTTGCTTTATGTTAGAGGTCCAATTAGCTTTACAGAACTTAAAATTGTCGATGGTCAGGAATGTCAAACCTACCGAGAAGCATGTGAAGCTCGGCGACTGTTAGAAAATGACAATCATTGGGATGAAACTATGGAGGAAGCTGTACAATGCCGATCGCCAGATAAAATCAGGGAACTTTACGCTACGCTTTTATCTTCTCGCGGTCTTTCTAACCCTCAAACTCTTTGGAAAAAATACAAAGATTATATGGTTGAAGATATTTTACATCAATTGCAGCAAGTACACATTACTTTCAATGAACATGTCTACAATAAAACGCTAATTATGATCGAAAAAAAGGTTTTTACGATGGTTGGAAAAAAAAATTAGATGATTTTGGAATGTCCAGCCCTCGAAGAGACAATGTGGATGATTTTGATAATGAAATTGCACGAGAGCTAGATTATTATTTCATAGCACTGCAACATCAAGTGGCAGAATTAGTCCCTCAATTACTTCCAGAGCAAAATTATGTTTTTCATCAAGTTTTACGTAAAATAGACTCCGGCAGTGGTGGAATCTCTTTCTTTATAATTCAAAATTATTTATTTTTGTTACGGTGAAATATATTTTAACATTTTTTGTTGCATTTCATAAGCATCTATTAAGGTGTTGAAACTTCATTGTCTGTAGTAATTTTTAAAAATTGTTGATCTCAGCCAAGCAATAAAATTTAGTTATTATATTGACTCATTGCTATTATTATACCCTTACCCTTTATCTCTCATACTTATATAATTTCTCCACTGCGGGCGAAGCCGCGGGTAAAAAGCTAGTATTTCTTATAAAATAAAATTACTTTAAAGCCTTCTTAAGTCGAAAATCAATTTTTACAAACTTATAGTAATGTATTTTTTAGGTTCTTATTTTGTATAAAAAAAGCTATCAATTTGATTTTTCTCAAAATTTTGTTCGTAAGACTTTTTAGGTGACAATTATTTTTATCTTGTTTTTAGATTTATACAAAACCGTTAATTAAATTTGTTTTCCAAAAATATACTTATTTGGTGTCACGTTACAATATATAATATGTAATTTAATTCAAGTCGCTAGCGCTACTGGTTCGGAAGATATTTTGGGTTTAAAAATTGTTTTAAAGTCCTAAAACCACCCACTCAATTTTCTTGAGATCCCTTTCTGCATCTTTCTGCATTATTATCTGTATACAAAAAATTATTTGAAATCGATATCTCTTCTGGTTCTTGAAATATGCACGTCCAAAAATACTTCTGTCTAAAAATCTTTTCTTTCGACTCTAAGGACCCTAAAACGTCGAGAAATATCAAAATTTTCAGTTCGACAAATTGTACCAATTGTGTACAATAAAATATGATGTTAAAATTTGGTTGAAGTGAGTGATAGGCAATAAAAGTAGCTAATTTCTATAAACAGAATTGAAAACAAAAATTTGATTGGCTTATAAAAAATAACGTAACACAACTCTTTGCAGTTTCATAAATTCGTTATTTCAAATTCTGAAGAACACATTTTCAAAAAAGGAAGAAAAAAAAACTCTAACCCAAACCCGCATTATAAAACAAATACAAAAACCGCAGAAATATAAATTACCTAACTAATATCTCTCCCTTTTCCACCACAATATCGCATCGCACAAAAGTAATCAACAGAAAAACAATTGCAAAACGCTTCTTCTTTTATATCGAGTTAATAAAATTTACATAATTATTTTATATCACATTTTTCATCCTTATACAACAAACTGTATACCTTCTTGCCATTGCAGATATAAGGTAGCTTAGCACAATATCGCAACCGGTATAGAAGTAACTTCACACCGCTTTAGGCAAACAACATAAATTATGCAAAGAAAATGAGGTTCTTATTTGCGCTTAAGGAATAAAAATAAAAATAAAAGCTAAAATTAAACATACCGCACAGTCCCACCCGCCCGTTACCGTGCGGCAAACCAAACAGAAACGTGAGGGTATCCTGGACTCTCGCTTTGCTTCCAGCTATATACCGTTTCGGTAACAAGGACATTAACACCCCATCATATACCAAACCCTATACCTACTTCTACTTGTTGTATTCCACTTGACAAAGCAAAATCCGCACCCAGAATAAGGACTAACCTGGTCCCGTTGCGGTATACCTACATAGACATATATAAACTGATTCAAGTTATAAGCGGTAGAGCTGTGTTGGTTGTTGTTTGCTTATACTCTGATGGTTGAATCGTTGGCATGGCAGTGCCGCTAGAAGGATATTTTCCGCCAAGAGATTTTTAGATTTTTCTCTTAATGATTTTTAACGCTAAGCTGGTCCTTTGGCACGTTCTCGTCGTTGTATTCCTATTCGTATATAGTCGTTGTATAGCCCTAAAGCTTAAGGAAGCCAATTTGCAGTAGCATTTCATTTTACACCTGTAAAACGATTTTACCTCACTTTACCACCCGTCGGCGCTTGCACCGTGCGTCGTCTTCGTCGTCGTAAAGGATGAGTGAACTTCAACCACACTCAATACAATCATTCAGCTCGTCATGTGTAGTATATTCATACGACTAAACATACAACCCTGTGTATCCTCTTTATCCTGTTAAAAAAAGTAAGGTATAAGTAAGGCAGAGAACATAATATTAAACTAGGAATTGCACCAAAAATAAACTTTCAAGTCCGACAAACACATAAACCCCCCACCACCACCGTCTTGCCAGGATAATATGGGCTTTGCTCTGAAGAGAGTTGGTTATGTAGTTCTAGAGAGTGGGATATAATCCCATTTGTTCCTTTTTTTCTTCCTGTAAATCCTTAAATTAACTCAGTCGAAGGAATTTGAATTTCAAATTCAAATGCCGCGCATTTAAAGCCTCTGCATTAACACCATCCCCCCCAACCATTTGCATACTCCACACAAACTCATATGACTGATGATTTTTATACAAACATGACTGAACTTTCAACTTTCATCTACAAATCTAACTGCTCCAGAGTCGAGTCGAGCCTCGAGCCTTATATACGCTTTTCTTTGCTAGTTTATCCAATTTGTGAAGACCTTATACTCGGCCGCATTGTTGTTGGAAAAGCTGAAGAAATGAAACAAAAAAAGAACATCGCACACAAATATATCTACAAAATGAAAGAAAACAGAGGATATGTGTGTTGCAAATCCTATTTGAATCTTTGGTGAGAAATGTTCGAGTAAGAAAATCCTTTTTGCTGTTTTTGTACTTTTCAGCAATTTGGATAGCTGTAGGAGCTTCTATTCGTTTGTCATTTTTATCCACGATAGATGGAGTGTAGTGCATTCGTAAAAGAAGTTGATATTGAGATCTAATAAAAACCCAATATTCACTTCGTATTTAAGCCTACGTAATAATTCTTATTTTTCTATGCCTGTTAACTATGCCACTTACCTTAATAGAGTTTAAAATAAATTAGTTTAACAACTATTTTTTGAGAATGTTTCAGCAACAAAACTTTATTTTACCACAGATTTTTACGGAAATCGTTAGGAAAATAAACAAACAAGGCTGAGATTTTATTGAGACATTTGAAGAAAGAGGAATTTTGATTCCACTTTAAGGCAAGTGGGCTATAAACACAATAAACCTGAAATATATCTGACCCTATGAACTGAAACTTAAACTAAAAACAAAGGTGTGCTATTAAACACGAAAAAGATCATGTACTTGCAAAATTCCAATATTTTGTAAAAACCTTATATGCGGGTACATGAGACCTGTCTTAAGTTTTTAGAAAATGATGGAAACGGGTTTTGTTTTTTTTTGCTTTTTTTTACTCTTTGTTTCATGACGCGCCGGATTTTAACTTAAAACATGAATTCGCACTCACATGTGATTTGGAAAAGAGGATTTGTATTTCTTTTTTTTTTAAGTTTTGGCAATGAAGGTCATTTACTTCTTTAATCTAGATTTTTGTTTCAATATGTTATAACAATTGATAAAAACGTATTTTTTAAACGTATACAGAACAAAAATGAATTGCGGAATTGCATGCGATACAAAAATTAACCTTCAATATTTGGTACCTTTAATATACTCTTTATATATTATGAAGACGTAATTTAAGTTGATTTTTGTTGTTGATATTGATATTTAAAAATTGGATATTACGACAATGCAAAAATTAAACAAAAAAGTAGTCGACTATATTTTCTTGGGTGGGTGGTTTTTTTACCATAGCAGTTTGAAAAAAGGTGAACATTTTGGTTAACCCTAAATATCTTACGAACCAAAAACGCTAGAGACTTGAATTAAATTTTTTATAATATATTGTAGCGTAATAACAAAGAAGTATATTTTTTAAAAAAAATTCATCTAACGGTTTTTTTATAAATCAAAAAAACTGAAAAAAAAAATTTTTTGACCTCCAAAATTTAACGACTAAAATATGATTTCATCTCCAAGAAAATTTTGTGCCACGAAGAATAATGCTTTTGACACCTGATGAAATTTTGAGAAAAATCAAATTGACAGATTTTTTTCCAAAAAATAAAAACCTAAAAAAAATTAATAAAAGTTGTTAAAAATTGATTATATACTTTCATCTTTCAAAAAATATTGTTGTTAGCATTCAGTAAAATTTTGAAAAAAATCGAATTGACAGTTTTTTTACAAAAAATTAAAAACGCAAAAAAAATTAACAAAAGTTGGTAAAAAATGATTTTCGATTCAAATATCTTTTCAAAAATTTGAGATAATAGCTACTTATTAATTTTTACTTATAAGAAATATTGTTTTAAACATAAGGACAAATTTTAAGAAAAATTGAATGGACAGTTTTTGTACAAAAAATTAAAAACCTCAAAAAAAATTTACAAAAATTGGTAAAAATTGATTTTCGACTCAAAAATCTTTTCAAAAATTGAAGATATTGGCTTTAAACTACTTTTATCTTTCAAAAAATTTTGTTGTTAACATTCACTAAAATTTTGAAAATAATCGAATTGACAGTTTTTTTTCCAAAAAAAATCAAAAAAAAACAATATTAAAACTTGGTAAAAATTTACTTTCGACTCAAATAGCTTTTCAAAAATTAAAAATATTGGCTTCAAACTTATTTTATTTCACAGAAAATATTGTTTTCGATATTCAGTATTTTTTATATAAAAATCCAACAGTCCGTTTTTTAAAAAATAAAATCTATACAAAATAGTACTCTATACAAAATAGTAATTTTGACATTTCTCGACCATTCAAGATTACTAGAGCCGAAATGAAAGATATTTAAAAAATATGTACGTCCGTCAATTATTTTCGTCATCCATAGCTCAAAAACCAGTAGATAATAATGCAGAAAGGACTCCAAAAAAAAATTAAGTATGTGGTTTTTTAACCATAAAAATTTAAAAACCAATGACGCTAGCGACTTGAATTAAATTTTAAATTATATATTGTAACGTGATAACAAACAAGTACATTTTTTGTAAAAATCCAACCTCGAAAATTTTACGAAAACAAAATGATTGTATATCAAAACAATTTTGTGCAACAAAAAATAACGTTTTTAACATCCGTTAAAATTTTGAAAAAAAGCAATTGACAGTTTTTTGTAAAAATAAAAACCCAAACAAATATTACTCAAAGTTGGTAAAATTGAATTTCGACCAAATATCTTTTCAAAAATTTGAAATTATGGCTTTAAACTACTTTTATCTTATAAAAAATATTGTTTTTAATGTTCTAAAAATTGTTGAGAACAATCGAATTGAATTTTTTTATTCAAAAAATAAAAACGTAGCAAAAAAAAAAACAATTGTTAAAGAATAGCTTTCTTCTTAAATGTCTTTTCAAAAATTAAAAAATAATGAATTCAAACTAATTTTATCTCACGGAGAGTATTAATTTTCACATTCAGTAAAATTTTTATAAAAAAAATAACAGTCAGTTTTTTCTTTAAACAAAAATAAAATCTACACAAAGTACGCAAATTTGGTAAAAAATGATGTTCGGGGCTCTATAAATTTCATAAACAAAAGGAGATATTGAATTCAAATTAGTTTCATTCATCTAATTTGTAGTTGCTTGATAAATTAATTGCTTGATTAGTAAAATAAGGTGGTCGACTAAAAATCTCCTTAACAAAAATAGATTTTGAAATCAAACTACAATTTCATCACATGAAAAATATTGTTTGTAATTTTAAATTTTTTTTGAATAATTCAAAGTGTATCGGAATCATGCATTTTAAAAGTCCTGTTTTTAAAAAATCCCACAAAAAAAGTTTTTTGAAATCCCGTCTTTTGAAAACCTGCTTATTCAAAATTCGGATCAATGGCATTCACGCTTTTTAAAATACCTTCAAATCCCAACAATTCCGTTTTTTTTTACAAAATATATTTTATTAAACTTAATAACAATAGGAGCCAAAGGTTTTTATGTCAAAATACTTGACTTAAATATTATAATATCGTAATTTGTTTTGCTTTTATTGTACATAAACAGTTGTTTTATTTTAAAAAATCACGCGATTTTTTAAAATTAAACAATTAGTTTTGATTGCATTCCGGGATAATAATAAACGGGATTATAAGAAACTGGATTACAAAAAGCGGGACTATAAAATACCGGGATTATAAAAACGGGAATAGGAAATTATCAGTTCAGAATTCCTCTTTTTCAATTTGTTTTTAGACTAAAAATAACAAATTTTTTGGTTAAAAATCGAAATTCGAATCGTCTTAAAAACGAGCCAATAGATTTGTATAAAATTTTCACAACCTATTTTTTTTAGCTTGACTTTTTTCACTAAAAAAAATATGATTGTTTTGCTCCAGAATAGAACTTTTTTTTCTGTTTTAAGTTTCCTCAAGAACTAATGATCTGATTTCAATAACATTTTTCTGCATAAGTTCTTATACTGTTTTAATAATGTTTGATGATCAAAAATGTGAAATTTTACTTTTTGGATTTTAGAAAACGTATTACTTTTTTTTCAAATTCGATATCTCGAAAATACGTCAATATTTTTTTTATGAAAATTAAATGTATAAAGCCTAAAATAAATTCTAAAAAATGCACAACAAAAAAATATTTTTAAATTAAATTTTAGAATATTCATAAATCAAGGTTTTTTTGATTAACTAAATGGCATTCAAATGTTTGAAGACAAACTTATTTTATTGGTAAACGGAGTATTTGGATTCAGACGATATGCGATAAAGTCATGTGCTTAATTTTTATAAACAATTGCTTTTTTCCATAATATTTTATGTTTTACGTTTAATAAAAATTTAATTTAGATTTTTTTTTTTTAAATTCGTTAATGCTACTTATGTACGTTAAAGGGCTTATGCCTTAAACATGAGCCGCAATTTTCGGTTATGTATTTTTTTTTATTTTTTTGGATGACAATCAGAAGAGTCTGCATCTTAATCCCTGCCGTTTTTTTTTAATTTTTTGTCAGATTTTTGTTTTATTTTAATTTAAATAAAATTGTAAAGAGTTGTTAATAAAATCAATCAATCTTTGTTTTTGGTTAAATTGTTTTTTCTTATTATTAACAAAGCAAACTAGTTTCATAATGATATTTTAAATAAATAAATAGTGTTCGGTAATTTTATTACAAAAAAATCTCTATACTAAAAATTAAGTGATATTTATTATCATCACTCTGGATTTCACTCATATTTGGTATTGGTTTGTACTTCATATGAGAAGCATAACAAAAAACAAAATGAAATCTAATCCGATTATTCATTCCACAAAAAATAAGCAAACTAAAGACAAAACAACAACAAAAATAACAGAAGACTCTAGAATATTTTTTTATTTTTATAGAGCTTGTGGTATACGAACGATGTTAACACCGCATCCTGGGCACCAATCTAGCTTAATGAAAATTCCATCACATCCTTTTTATTAACACACCCAGCTACGTATGGACATATATGGTTGACTGTGTATAAAGGTATACCCGTTTTACAATCTAAAAACTTTATAAATACGAAAACACGCAATTATTTTCCATTGCTATACCCAAAACCAAAAAGCTACGCTCTTTCATCACTCAGAGCAAATGGACAATTGGACCAGAAACCGAAAAACTAAAATGTTCATTTTCTTTACCATTGAAAACCTAAGTCTGCATGGTTTCAAAAAAGAGAAAAGAGTAAAAGGAAAAAATACGGTGTAATGCGGCATATTCAACAGAAAAGAAAACAAAAAACATCCTTGAAAAAAATTCAAGACCATGTCAACTCGACTACGGACGCGACGACGAACTACGACGACGTTCACGTCACCACATAATCACCGCAGAATTTAATTCTCTTATCGTCAGAGAGACAAGTAGCAGCCGTTTAATGCAATTTTACGCCGAATTAAGCAAATAAGCTCATCAGCCTGGATGAGGATTTCTGTGTAACAAGGATATTGTTCAAAGTATAAGGTTGTTACTGGTTAAGCATGTCAGAGTCTTATACAAATGTAGTTAAAGGATACTCTAATATTCTCTGTATGCGCAATCTGTGATGGGAACCCTATTGTTTTGAAATATACATTAATGATATTAAAGGTTTTGAGGAAATATCTATTCAAAGCGTCAATAGAATTTGACAGATCAGTGGGAGGACAGAATTCACAAGATTAGCGAGGAAAACATTTAATAAAAGAAATGCATATCAACATTTTAAAATTTATATGAAACATTTGTAGTGGGAGTTAAGCAGGGCTTTGAAACCTGATCCGTTTCTGCTAGCTTCGTAAGAATTGCTTTTTGGAACCACTTTATTAATGACTGAAAATTAATGTTTAACCCTTAATTTCTAAATAAACATCTCTTCTCCTATGACTTTATGTACATAAATTACGTGTCACGATGTTTGTCCTCGATGGACTCCTCAACCGATTTTAATCAAATTTGTGCACCTTTTAAAGTTTGATCCAACTTGAAAGATAGCATAGCTTACATATCAATTTCTGATCAAAACATTTTTGTATTGCAAATTATTTTTTTATTATTTGACGATTCTAACAGATGGCCACATCTGCTGACTGGATTGAGTAAGTATTCAATAGATGGCGCTATGTGAAACTTTCAAACGTTTCATATAAGCCACAATTAAATAGCATAACCACCACATGCTGCTGAGTCAACGAAATACAGTGAACTTTACTTTTTTAACTTCCCATAGGAAGTTATTGTAATGGTCTGATTTGTCAAATTGAAAATTTTGACATTTTTCGACGTTTCAAGGTCCATAGAGTCGAAATAAAAGATTTTTACAAAGATGTCTGTGCGTGCGTGTGTACGTACTTCCGTACGTTCGCGACGTTTTTTTCGTCGTCCATAGCTCATGAACCAGAAGAGATATCGAATTCAAATAAATTTTGTTATACAGATAATAAGGCAGAAAGATGCAGAAAGGGCTCTCAAGAAAATTGCGTCGGTGGTTTTTTTACCATAGCAGTTTGAAAAAAGCTGAATATTTTAGTTAACCCTAAATATCTTACGAACCAAAAACGCTAGAGACTTGAATTAAATTTTATATAATATATTGTAACGTGATACCAAACAAGTATATTTTTTTGAAAAAAAAATCCAATTTTTTCTTATAAATGAAAAAAACTGGAAAAAAAATGTAACCTCCAAAATTTTACGACTAAAATATGATTTCATCTCCAAAACTATTTTGTGCAACGAAAAATTAAGTTTTTTGACATCTTGTAAAATTTTGAGAAAAATTGAATTGACAGTTTTTTAAAAAAAAAAATAAAAATCTAAAAAAACATTACTCAAAGTTGGTAAAAATTGAATATCGATTCAAATGTCTTTTCAAAAACTTGAAATTTGGGCTTCAAACTTATTTATTTATTTTAAGAAATATTGTTTTTAACATTCTGAAAAATATTGCGAAAAATCGAATTGACAGTTTTTTACAAAAAATAAAAACCTAAAAAACAAATTAATAAAAGTTGGTAAAAATTGATTTTCGACTCAAATATCTTTTTAATAATTTAAGATATTGGCTTTAATTTACTTTTATCTTTCAAAAAATATTGTTGTCAACATTCAGTTAAAGTTTGAAAAAATTCGAATTGACAGTTTTTGTACAAAAAATTAAAAACCTAAAAAAAATTTAACAAAAGTGTGTAAAAATTGATTTTCGACTCAAATATCTTTGCAAAAATTTGAAATATTGGCTTTAAGCTAATTTTATCTTATAAGACATATTGTTTTTAACAATCGATACAATTTTGAAAAAAATCGAATTGACAGTTTTTTTACAAAAAATAAAACTCTAAAAAAAAATATTGGCTTCCAATTTATTTTATTTCACAAAAAATATTGTTTTCGATATTCAGTAATTTTTATATAAGAAAATAGTACGCAAATTTGGTATAAAATTGATACGAGTACATATAGACAAACCTTTAAGCAAGACAAATCTTCAGACGAGATGGGAAGTTGTCAGTGTGGCTCGCATCCCAACCTCTTTTTTAATTTTTGGTGTGAGTATAGCGGGCTACGTGTTAATTACACTGAAGAAAAAATTAAATTCATATTATAGCGAACATAATAATTTACCAGAAAATGATAGTGTAAATTTCACTATATATACCTGGAATGCCACCAATCTTCGATTAAAAATTGGTTTACGTTTTATTCCTCAATTATGCAACGGTACACGGTCGATCATAAAAAAGATCACCGGAAATATAATCCAAACAACCATTTCAACTGGAAAGTTTAAAGAATAATGAGTCCTGTTGCCACTTATACCAATGATGCCTTCAGATTCTATAATAAGATTCACTAGGATCTAAAAGAGTTTTAATTTTGCGAACTGCGACAGCTAAATATTTCAATTTCAATGTATTTTTGAGATGTGTATCGTTTCATATTCAGTTATAAAGTTCTTATATTCTTAACTGTCAAAAGGTGACAGCATCAAAATAGTCGAATGCCCAAAGTTGGCTATTCAAATTGAAACCTCTTATTGGAAACCCGTTTTTTTATTAGGAATTTAAAACACAAATTAAAAATTTAGGTTCTTGAAATGGGTTTGAGTAATCATACGGCGTACGTATACTTAATTTAAATTTTTGAATATAATTGTAATAAAAGCCGATCTTACACTTTCTGAAACAGAATTCCAAATTGATTGGAGATAAGCTGATATCATTGAATTGAAAGAAGTTAGTTTGTGACTTTATTACAAATCTTGTTTGTAGATTTGTATAGCTTAAGAACTTAATTGATTAAAATCATTACAATTTTTAAGCTCATTGCTAAAAAAGAAGTCACACAAATCTAAATAAAATAAAAAATGGTTCAAAAAAGTCAAAGAGAAACAACGTCCAATCGTAGCTTCGAAAATAACTCTCGAACTCAGTTGACATCCAAAATTTACATATGCGAGTGAATTATAAGCAAAAAACTGCACCTCCCCCTTGCCCCTTTGCCATCTTCCCTTCTTTTTTCCCCGAATATATTTGAGTTCTGAATATGGAACATATATTCCATTGAAATAAAATTCAAGACCAATAACATGCAGAGGCAGACTGAGGGCTATTTGCCATGGCAAAACCAGACATACTAATAGCGGGTACCATTTCAGTGCCCATCAGGTCATCTCACATACAAATAAATAAATAAATATATATATAGATAGATAGATAGGGATGTAGTTTCCCGGAAAAGGATCACTTTATACAAATTGTAAATACTCCTGCATACACGTTCAGCGAATACAGATTCAGGATCAAAAGGCCAAGAGCACTGAAAGGATTACAAAACAAATAAAGGTTGTTGAACTTTAGCTTCCTGGACGCGGCCGGCATCATCGCGTCGTTCCAAAACCCGAAAAAGTGCAAAAAATAACTCACCCGTCAATATGTAGATATGTAACTATATATAAATATTTCTGCGAAAGACCATTTTGGTCAGAATTCCAAAAAACAAAGGAAAACAACGAAAATAAACACGAAAAAGTCTAGTGGAGTCATAATGCAAAAAGTGATATGAATGCAAAATTTATTTCAACCCGGGCGCCAGTTGAAAGCTGAAAATTATTCTGAATCCTTGAATAACAGAGAGAGCACTGATATGGACTGGACGGAGGAGCGAGCGACCAGAGGACAGAATGGAGTCGTATTTTGTTTTATGTTGTTTGTATGCAATTCGCATTTTGGTAGTTATTTGCCGACACATTATCACCCTTGAATCAGTTTTAAGCGCTGAATTGTGTTCATGGAGCAACGCTTGAGGGTGTCCTCCACTATGTATGTTTTATGTCGATGTATGTAGATATCGAGAAGTCCTTGCGCCACGAATATGCTTGGGCAATAAATCTTGTCAGCAAAGAGAAGTGTTTGCATTTTATTTGAGGCACTGTACACTGTGCATTTACATATACATAAATATAGAGTCAATATAGAAAGGATAGATTTTTGCCCATGGTAAATCGAGTAATGTTACTTAATTTAGTTGCTGAAAGAGTTATAAAATTAATTCAATTTGTAGAAAGAACGTTACTATGTACTCGTATGTCTACCTCTCGTCCTCCATTTTCCAAGAAAGAGCAAAGATATCGACCTCATGTAAATTTTCCCTTACTGATGATAACATCAAGATAAGCAGAAAGAACTTTAGAAAAAATAATTATATATACTTTCAAATCACTTTTTAAATTTTTAACAGTAATAATTCAATACAAAAATCCTGCTATACATTTTTCGTTACTTTCAGAGTATTTGCAAGTGAGAGAGTTACAACACTGCTAAGCATGGTTACCACATTGGTCATCTGTGACCAAATTTGGTCATTATTTTTTCACTTGGTCAAATGGTCGTTATTTATTCATCTGGTCATATTTTTCGAAAACGAAAACAGATATTCGACAATTTTAGTAACTAAAACGTTCTTTTAATATACTCACTTGGCTAAACAGCAACAACATTTAAGGAACTTTGTGTAAATAATAACTTTATTTAAAATATAAACTCTTGATCTGAATTGGACTAAGGGAACAGAGAGAATTATCTACGGTTTTCACAAGGTAAAAATTCTGAAAATCTAACCTCACTACTTTTAATAGAATTATTGTAGAAACAAATGTTTACATTTTTATTGCAATATCATCGTTAAAATAAATAAATTGTGTGGCGCGACAGTCCGTTGAGAACCAAGGCCTAGTGACTTACAACTCTCAACCATTCCTGTGTGCGAGTAATGTTGTCAGGAATTGAGGGGACCTACAGTTTATATGCCGACTCCGAACGGCTAATTTTGAGAAAGCACTTTTTCATGACAAGAGTTACTCTTGGAGAATTTGTCAATTCCTCGCAAGAGGCAGTACCCGTGAAAAGACTTAAGATGGCATAGGCAGGGATCGAACCCAAGACCTCTAGCATGACAGTCCAACGCACTAACCATCATGCCACGGGTACTACCAATATCATCGTTAGTAGATTTTATTTTCTAACTTGGTTCAGGGTGATTCTAAAGATGAAGTAATGGAGTGGATGATGTCTAGATTTTCAAAAAACACAATCAACAATAAATTGATGATATGCGAATTTTGGGGAGAAGTCAGTTTTTTTTAAATTTTTGGAATTAAGTTTGATTACCAAAATTAAGGAATAGAGTCAATTTTAGTAAAGTTCTGGGCAAAGAGCTTCAAAATAACAAAATAGTCTTAGTGTCTGGAGAACAATAGATTTTCTTAAATTATGTTTAAGCATTTAAATTGGTTAAGCTTTTAAAATTTTATCTCATCTTAAAACACTTTATTTTTATGTTTCGTTATCTTCATTTGGGTTAATCTAATTTAATTATTTTGTAAGTTTATTTGTACGTTATTAAAAAATTAATGTCATCTGCATAATATGAAAAGTTACGAGTATGTTAAAAAATGTGATGAATCTGTGTTTAAAAATTTTTCAGACTTGAATTATGTTGGTCATTTTTATTTTCAAATTCGGAAAAAAAAAACTTTTTTTCAAGTTGGTAACCGTGCTGCTAAGTTAATTTTTAACATAATTCAAATCAAATATTTCTGAAGAATGTGAAGAATTGCGTCAACAGAAATACCGCTCTGAATGCACCAGCTCACGATTAAATCCAAGAGCGTCTGACACATATTGTGCGGCACACTGGTCAGCTTCTGTACCCTGTGGGGCGGCTGAATATAAACTATGGATAGAAGTAACTGACCTATTTATAGTACGAACACTAAGTTAACAAAATTATGGCAATGAACAAAACGACTAGATTAAATACCCCAGGTAGCACTCCAGTGAAACTGGTAAATCCACTCTCTTACGAGGTCGGTCCTATGGATTCTGGGGAGGACCAATTATTGCTTAAAAATATTGAGAGACGGAGTTCAAAGATGCAATGAACTCCCCCAAACAAATTTACTTCAGGGGTTACATCAACGACAACCTCAAACAATACTATAGATGTTAAAAACATCAGCGAAAAAGGAACCAGGATCAATGGAAAGATCGACATCACAGATCAACAGAGTTCCAACAAAGTCAAAGAGAGAGACCAATCAAAATCAAAGAACTACTTTGAAGAATGGCAAATTGAAATAGCGGCAAGAAAACAACTTGAAGTTCTAGTTCAAAGTCTTCAGCTGCAAGTGAAAAAAACTCGAAGAAAAAGTTTCCTTGCTTGACAAGAAAGATTAAGAGTCCACGATTCAGTTAAGTCCAAAATATATTGAACCTGAATATCAAACTGATGAAGAAGAGCTCTTGTTTGAAACTGAGAAAAAGATAAATAAGCATACCACAAAGAAACGTAAACGTAGTCCCGAGACTCGTTCAAGAAATCAGAAAAGCTCTAAAACCGAAAATAACAAAGAGTTGATTACAGAAACTAAATTGGTAGCTGTTGCTAAATCAATATCTCACGCTAAAGGCAGCAAAAAAATTACCCACCAATTATGATCTCAGGATTTGCAATTTTTGGAGATCTTAAGAAAATAATAGAAAAATGTACTAAAAAAGCTTGCAAATACACATCGTACAACAAAGGCAACTGGAAAGTCACAGTCGAAGAAGCTGACGAGTATAGATCTGTCACTGAAGAACTGAGCAAACACCAAATACAATGGCACTCATATGAGAACAAAGTTACAAGGTCAATAAAAGTAGTAGCCAGAGGTCTTCATTCCTCGAGCTCTCCCGAGGAAGTAGTAGAAGATCTTGTACAAAAAGGCTTCCAAGCCCTTGATGCAGTCAATCTATTAAACAATTAAAAACTTCTCTGGAGAATCGATGACAAGTAAGAGGTTACTGCCTTTATTTATGCTTACTTTTGACTGCAAACAAAGCTTCGAGGAGATTTATAAAGTAAGATTAATCTTGGACATAGCTGTTAAAATTAAACCACTCCGAAAATCTAAAGTTTTTCCGCAGTGCAAATACGTTGCCAAGCTTTTGGTCATTACCCAAAAATACAGCAACAGAGAGTTTGCTTGTGTAAAGTGCGAAGGAAAACATGCAACTAAAGATTGTCCTATGAGCAAAGATCAGAAAGCGATTTAACTGCTGAAAACAATACTAAGAAGGAACCGCCTAAAAGGGCTGTTCAAAGTAAAAGCGATGAAAAGAAAGCCTATTCTTAGATTGTTAAAAATGTGCGGAAGAATGAAGGGACTTCCATAAAAGAAATGATACAACTTATTCTTAAAAGAATTGATAAACAGGATTTGAATATCAACTGCTAAGCGAAAAAGTCGCTCTTAAAAAACAATGATGGACAGAACGCTTAAAATCGCTACATGGAATGCAAACGGTCCTATACAACATTTAGCCGAATTAAAAATCTTTTTAGATCTAGACAAGGCAAGAGGTGGATCGGCGATTCTTATAAAAGAAAGCTTAAAACATAATGAAGTTTAGCCAAGTTTACTAGTGAAAATATGCAAGTAACAACTATTAGTATTGGTATGAAAAAGAAAGAGTTTAAGATAGCAGCTACTCGTATATACTGCCTACCAAGGCGTTCCCCGACAGAAGATGACTATACAAATCTATTTAATCTTCTTGGGCATAACTTTCTTGGGCATTATCTAGACTTTGCTCATTGGAGAAATGAGTTTCGGACACCAGGCAAATATCGATATGTTCTAGATCTAAATTAGAGACTTGAATTAAATTTTGTGTAATATATTGTAACGTGACACCAAACAGGTATGTTTTTGGGAAAAAATCCAATCAAACTGAAAAAAAAATTTGTCACCTCGAAAATTTTACGAATACAAAATGATTTCATCTCAAAAACAATTTTCTACAAGGAAAAATAACGTTTTTAACATCTGGTAAAAATTTGAAAAAAATCGAATTGACATTTTTTTTATAAATAATAAAAACCTAAGAAAACCATTACTCAAAGTTGGTAAAAATTGATTTTTGACTCTAATATCTTTTTAAACTTTGAGATATTGGCTCTAAACTAATTTTATCTTTTGAAAAATATTGTTGTCAAATTCAGCAAAATTTTGAGAAAAATCTTATTGACAGTTTTTTCACAAAAATAAAAACCTAAACTAATAAACAATACTAAAACATTATAAAAATTTAATTTCGACTCAAATTGCTTTGCAAAAATTAAAAATATTGTCTTCAAACTTTTTTTATTTCACAGAAATTATTGTTTTCGATATTCAGTAGTATATACAAATCAAAAAGCCCGTTTTTCATAAAAAAAATTAAATCTACAAAAATTAGTACTCAAATTTGGTAAAAACTGTTATTCGGTTCTTGATGTCTCTCAATGTTACTAAAATTGGTGAAAATTCGTTTTTGACTAAAAATCTAAACTATTTCTTTATATGAAAAATATTGTTGGTAATTTTATTTTTTTTAAGAATAATTCAACTAACAACTTTTTCAACCCAACACGAAAACCTACAAACTCTAGCAAGACAAATCGGCGGACGGGATGGGAAGTTATCAGTGTGGGTCGCATCCCAGCTTCTTTTTCAGTTTTTAAATTAAAGCCAAGAAACCATTTACAGCAGTACATTTTTGGTGATCATTTCAATTCCTTTAAATCTCTCCATATTTCCAAAAGTGTGAAATATAATAAAATTGAAATGAAGATTCATAGCAAAAAATTCATTGCAATCATCTCAGCCATAACTTGGGTAATGTTGGTTTAAAATGCGTTTAGTTATTGGAACCTTATACAGTCCTTGTTATAATTTTCAATCGCCAATCAAAAGGAAGCTGAACGAGAAGATCAATTACTGCTAACAGGGAATCGATAGCAAATGACAAATATTCAACTATTAGAGAAAGTACAAAACTCTAAGACAGGAGAGAAATGATTCACATAACTAATAGCTTATGGAGGACAATGAAATCTTGGAAGAAGTAAACAAGATGTACAGAACTTTATCCAGATCTAGTGAACGGCAAAAAAACCTGGGAATGCTCATAAATGAGGAAAAACAAAGAACATGGTGGCTTTGTCTGCGGGAAATTTTTGAAACCCAATTACTTACTTTTGATCAACTGTGGACAAAAATCACATAGAAGTAGAAATACGCTGGCGTCTTCTTGAAACAAACAAAACCTATTTTAGCCTATGAAGACTCTAAAAATCAAAAAATTTTACTGTAAAGTCTAAACTGCTGCTGTATAAGACTATGAAAATACAAATAGTGACTTTTGCTTGCAAAACTTGGGCGTTCAGTCAAAACACCCTTAACCTCTTTTCATTATTCCAGATCAAAGTTTTAAGGAGAATAGTGTGCTCTATTTGTGAGGAAAGACCATTCTGTAGGAGGTATAACAATGAGTTATACCATACATACCGCGAAACTTATAATGGCTTCAACATAAGACATAGAAGACTACGGTGGGAGGATAGCGTTCGACCAGAATTTCCGGATAATTCGAGTGTAAAACTTGGTCTCGTTTTCCAACAATTGTTAAACTTGAAGAACCATGTTGAGTAAAGCCTGGACCGGATTCTGGTTGTAGTATCGATCACAGAGTTAATGGCGACGCTGACGAAGTAAAAGAGTTTCTAACACTTCAAATTACAGCTAAACTCGACTAGTAAATATCAGAACTACCAAGTCACACAAAAAAGATAATCAAATAGAAACATATTTGAGACATTTGTAAGGAGTTCTAGTCTTCACATTAAAAAAAAAAAAACAAGTTTGGTGCAGTACATTTTTATTTAAGAAACACAATTTAATAACAAGAATTACTCTTTAGGGATTTTTCAATTCCTCGCACAGGTAAAGATTTTAGCCAGACCTCTGGCAGGCCAGCCCTAAACACTTTACCATCACGCCATGGGTTGTGCTCCATTTAAGTTCATCCATATAACAGACATAAGCTCCTCTGGATGATTAGTGCTCATTAAAATAGTTATTCTTCATTATAAAATAAATGTTCTATGCCTCAAGCATAACTAAGCTATTAACATCAATTTATATTAAAAATCCATCAAAAATAGAACACTCAAAGTAGTATAAAAGTATCCTTTCCTGTTGCATGGTGATGGCAGCTCCAGCGTTCACAGTGAATTAGTAAATTAATTTTGAATTTCCCAAAACAATACAATACTAAAAAATAATTGTATACACTCAAAAGGAATAATAACATAATTGAAAAACCAGACCTTTTACTCGCCAATCATCCTCCATTCCCTACTTACTTGAATAACCATTATTTTACCAACAAAAACAAAAGACCACAGACTGGCATAGCAATTGAAATTAAAATGCGCGAATTAAATATAGAATTTTAAATTGATTGCAGTAATTATTGTGTTAATAAATGAGGTTGCTTGTCGAATTAGTCAGCCAGACTTTTTTAAAATAAATACAAATATCTATACCCGTGTTTATAGAAAAAAATGGAAAACTGCGGCAACACGGTCTGTAGTAACGTACAGTAGAGTAAAATGTTTTGAGTTTTGGATCAAAGGAAATTTTCGTTCCAAACATGTATTTTTATTGATTTATTTACTGAACTAAATTGAGATTTTTGAAATTTTTTTTCATGTAGTTGATAAAAGTTACAACCAAAAATAAATACATTTTTTTAAGTATGTAAAATAATAGACCAAAACTATTTAAAATAAAACTTGTTAATTGTTTGCTTACACAAAGGGAAGCTTAAAATAAGTTTCCAGTTTTTGTTCAAATCCTCCACATATCTCGTACCACTGTTCAAATCGAAACGAAATAATTAATTATTAAAGACTCACACACAATTTAATTTGTTCAACAAACAAACTAGGTCACGTGATGATATTTCAATCGCTAATGACTCATTAGCTCAGCTTATGGGATTAGTTTGTCAACAGTTTTCAAAACCATGTTTAAACAATTTCCTCGCTTTCCCTTTGTACCGTGTCTGTATAGGATTCCATCCAACAAACAGATTCATGAATAGGTTAAGGTATACCTTCTCATCAGCTATTCTTTCGCGTGGGAAATTTTATCCTCTAAGGACGATTAAATGGTTTGTAAATGTTTCCAACATCCTCACATACCTCTAACCTTCGTTGAAAACTCCAAAAAAGGGAGGGAACAAGAGTTCTGATTGTGACGAAATAAATTGATTTCGAAAACACACAAATTAAGCGAAAATTTGCGTGGAAAATTATTTTATTTTTGTGTGTTATTATAATTTTGATAAAAAGTAAAAAGTGAATTGTGTTGCGATTAAAGGATTACATTTTTGTGTGTTTTCAACAATCATTAAACAAGGATATTTATCTACACCGCCAACCGCATAGGTTTGTTGTATTTTGGCTTTTGAAAAAGGACATTCAATTCATTGTTCAATTATTTATTGGAGAATGTAGATAATTAGTTTTTTAAAATACCTAAAATACATACATCATGTAGTTTTAAATTTAATGCAATGTTAAGGAGGTTGATAGTTGTATGGAGTTTTGTTTATTATTATTACTCTTTACTCTTCGTTCCTGATAAAAGTAAT
>NC_079148.1:121835184-121876416 GCF_945859685.1 Eupeodes corollae
ATAGGCTTTATAAATTAAAGCCACATCAGAAGGAGTAATAAACCTCTTGCATCGTCAGGGAAAAGTCAAACACATAGCAGTATTTTTGGCGATGTCAAATATGTGCTTGTAATTCATATACCTAGCACTGATAGATGTTCAGTCAGTGCAAGTATCACCCATGGATAGTGACATTGGGGGACGGTAACGCCTTTGAGACAGTAGACAACATATGCTTATCCGTTGGTGTTCACATCTGAAGAACAAGGATGAGAATCTACAAACGAATATAAAAAGCTGAGGGTTCTGTCATAAGCAAAACAATTAAGTGGGTAAGAAGTTCCAGACAAAAGATCATTTATAATAATCAGGAAAAGTGTCGGAGACAAAACGGAGCCCTGGGGCACACCAGCGTTTATTTTATTGATATCAGATTTGAACCCGTCCAATACTACTTGAATTGAACGGTCCGAAAGGTAATTTCTAACACAACAAATAAAAGATGCATCAATACCAAATACACGCATTTTCGTTGAAATATTAAGTGCAATAACCTTACTTTCTCCTAAACGATGTAAAGATTTGTTTCACTGTTCGGTTAGATAAACCATTAGATCAGCTGTGGATCTATTGCTACGAAAGCAATATTTCTTAAGCAATCACAATTTTCTATTAGCCCTAAATGAGATGGCGACATCTGTAGACTTGATTGAGCAAATATTCAGTAGATGGCGCTATGTCCAAACCTCCATAAGTTTCATAATATAAGCTACAATTTAATAGAAAAACCACCCACATGCTGCTGAGGCTAAAGTATAGGTTGCATTTTGTTTTGTAGTAAACTGAGTAAAGTGAAATTTTGATCAATTGTGGTTCAAAGTCCTTCCCGTTTCCGTCTTCGTTCGAAAATAATAATTTCATTATATCAATGGGGCAACGGTAGTAGGGAAATCAGTAACGAAGTTCGCCAAATGGCATCTATGTAAAAAATAGCTTGGTGGTGCCTGATGTCTAGTGTCTGATTTTATCGAATTAAAAAAAATTTAAAATTTCTCGACAAAGCGTCGAAATAAAAGATTTTTAGAAACATGTTCGTGCGTCCGTACGTTTGCGACGTTTTTTTTTTGTCGTCCATAGCTCAAAACTAGTAGAGATTATCGACTTCAAATAAATGTTGTTGCTTTAATAATGCAGAAAGATGCAAAAAGGGCTCTTAAGAATATTGCGTGTGTGGTTATCTTACCATAGCAGTTTAAAAAAAGGTGAACATTTTATTACCTCGAAATTTACGAATAAAAAATGATTTCATCTCCAAAACAATTTTGTACAACCAAAAATAACGTTTTAAACATCTGGTAAAATAAAATTGACGGTTTTTTTTAATAAAAATAAAAACCCCAAAAAAAACATTAGGTACTCAAAGTTGGCAAAAATTGAATTTGAAATCATATATCTTTTCAAAAAGTTGAGATCTTTCAAAAACTTAAGATCTTATAAGAATATTGTTTTCAATATTCGGAAAAAATTTTGAGAAAATTCGAATAGATAGTTTTTTTGTACAAAAAATGAAAACTTAAAAGAAAATTTAACAAATGTTGGTAAAAATTGATTTTTCGACAAAATATTTTTTTTAAAACTTTTAGATTATTTTCTTCAACTAATTTTAACTTATAAGAAATAATGTTTTGCACATTAGAACAATTTTGAGAAAAATCGGATTACATGTTTTTTTTTACAAAAAAATAAAAACCTAAAAAAAATGTTGGTAAAAATTGATTTCGACTCAAATAGCTCTTCAAAAATTAAAAATATTTTTTTCAAACTTTTTTTTATTTTACAGAAAATATTGTTTTCAATATTCAAAATTTTTTTATAAAAATCCAACACTGTTTTTTTTCATAAAAGAAATAAAATCTACAAAAAATAGTACGCAAATTTGGTAAAAATTGATGTTTGATTTTATAAAGTTTATTGTAGCTGAATTTATATAAATTTTTTTCGTATAACTAGATTGCACAATTTACAGAGAAATGGTATTTTCTACCTTACTACTGAAAAACTTATAACATTTATACAATAATAATATCACAGATACAAGAAGTTTGTAGAAAGAAAAGCTACATGAAAAACCTTCATTTAATTTAAAAATAAGTATATTTCCGTAAGAAGAGAGAAATGGGTTCGTGTGAATCACAAAAAAAAAGATGTTGTTTACATATCAGAAAAACAAAAAATAAAAACATAATTAAGTTTATCACAGTTATGTATATAAATAATTTAAAATAATAAATAAATAAATAAGCAAGTAAATAAATAAATGACAAAAAAATAAATAATTAAACAAATAAATAAATAACAATAATAAATAATTAAAAAAAAAAAATAACAAAAATAAATAAATAGATAAACACGAAAAAAAAGTAGATAAATAAATAATAAATAAATAAATAAATAAATAAATAAAAAAAATAAATAATAAACAAGTAAATAGAAAAATTACAACACCTTAATTAGATAAATTTAATATTAAGTTGTTGTCAGAACAACTGCACAATATTGTATATCGATCGTATATTTTTGAGATTCGAAATGCAACTTTTTCAATTTTTGCTTCTTGGTGCAGATCCTCCGTAGAATAATGCCAGGGATGATTGAGCATCATTTTTAAAATTTTATTTTGCATAATTTGCAGCCTTTTAATATGAAATTGATGTTGGGTTCTTGATATTTCTCAAATTAATTTCATCATCCAATTTTTAAGACATGCTACTAAAATTAGTGAAAATGTGTGTTTCGACTAAAAATGTATTCAACGATATGAGAAATATTGTTGGTTATTTTAAAATTTTTAAGAATAATTTAACTGACATCTTTTTTAACAAAACACGAAAACCTACAAACTTTTTAGCAAGAGAAATCGACAGACAGAATAAGAAGTTATCAGCTTAAGTCGCATCACAGCCTCTTTTTTTTTGAAAAGCTATTTAAACTATTAAACTTAAAAAAGTTTAAAGCTCAAATTCCGTTTATACAGAAAATAGAATGACATGAAATAGTTATTCAAAAATTTAAAATTTTCCAGATGCATTGATTCACAAAGCCTTAACTTCAAAACTAATTAAATCTAAATCGAAGACATTTTAGTTTTTTTTTATTGAATTCTGAATCTTATTTTGATTTCAATGTATTCAAAGTCTAGCCTCTTAAATTATGTCAATTATGACTGTCACTCTTTAAAAATAAGGTCTTCGCAACCTTATTCGAATAAAATATATAACAAAAGGTTAAATTCAAATAACCTAACCATAAAATGACAACTTGACAATATAAGTTGAAATGAGACTATATACAAATTAAATTCAAAACCTCTTTCAAAAATGTCTGTCTTAATTACGTATATAAGAAAATCTTTAAAAAAAATGAATTACAAATTCAAGTATTCAACATATTCGACATTCAACTTAAAATTTTTCTCTAAAACTAAACAATAATAAATATATGTGTCATGGCTCAGGGTAAAGTCGTATAAAAAAGTTAAAATATATGGGAAATTGTTTAATTTATGCCAACTCATTTTCGCTCTTTTCAAACAAAAAATAAAAACAAAATTAAGAGAAAGGAAAATTCTGTCCTATTAAAAAGTTCCTTCCAATTAAAATAATAATATCCAACCAACAGGTGGATTTAAAATTTCAAAAACCAAAAGAATCTAAATAAATATTCATCTAAACAAGAACTACTAATTCGAATGCAAAATACCTTCTCATCGCATCATGCTTTCAGAATTCTGAGAATTTTTTTAAAATAAAATAAAATAAAATATTCTCTCAGTCAATGCCATACAAATTATATGCTATGAAAATACGTACATTATAATATAGCTATGCACTTTTTTGTTGTTGTTTAATTTTAAAGCATTCATGAGCTTGTTGGTAAGTTGAAGTAGACATCGACATCGTCTATGTGACCTTAATGTTTATTGCATTAAACCTAGCAAGACTCATGAGCACGCATTTTCAGAAAAGTCAACAAGTTTTGAATGGAACATGGTATAAAGCAAACTACGAGGTTGGGGATATTAGCTCTGCTGACGCAAGGGTCGGTGGTGGGGGATGCATCAGAATTAATGTTATTTTCAAAATTCAAAAAGAAAAAAACTCAGAACTTTTAATAAAATATTTTGTTGTAGATAATTTTAGGAGTAAAAACCGCTTTTATGCAAAATGTCAAACTTTTTTTTACAAAAACCACTAAATTGTCCTTTAGAGGTAAATGGAATTCTATGAGCTTGTCCTGCTTCCCAGTAAGGTAGCTATAAAAGTATACGTATTTTTTAATTTTTTTTTAAATTAAAAATACATTCAGACAAACTGTATGGTAGATACTGGGTAAGCCTTTATATACTCATACACAGTAATATGATTTTCTAAAACTTTTAATTAGACTCTTTTCATTAGAATGGTGGGATTCCAGAGTAAGAATATGTTGAAATTAACAGAAATACTGCAAATTGACATAAAAATAAGAATAAGACAAAAAAAAACAATCAGCGAGAGGTCAGGACAGGAATGGTGAATAAAAATTAATCTGTCTATTTTATTAAAAACCACACATGATGACTTTAATTTCGAATAAAAATATATGCAGAGAAATAAAATTTCTCCAAGAAAATTTTTGAATAGACTCTAAGGATTTTCGAACTTGTAAAATTAACAAGAGTTATGATGCTAAAGAAACATCATTCCAACCACTTTCCGAAATGTTCAATTAATAAAGGAAGGAACTTACGTAAATTTGTTATTAGCACTTGAACCACTCAAACCTATTACTTTGATCTAGCCAAGTTACTACGCATTAATCAAAAGCTTATGACGCTAGGGATATAATATTTACTTTCGACATATAGGAACTACAAAGGTGTTGCATTTATAAAAACAGTTCGATCTCAATATTTTAATCAAACATGAATTTTTGATAGTAGAGCAGTTGAAAAATGTGGATCCCTCGATTTCGTCTGTCTGTCTGTCCTCGCCTCCACAACATTGGTTTTGAGTTCAAACTTTTAAAATTTTAAAGCCGAAAATAACAGTCCTAAACAAATTTTTGTGCCAAAAATCGAATATTCGAAATTTCTCAAAAACGAACTGATAGATTTTTATTAAAACTTGGCCACTTCCAAAGCGAAAAACATATTTTTTATTGTTCCAGAAGGGTACCACCTATACAAATTTTATTTTGCTTTTAAATTTTCTCAAGAACTAATAAAATCTGTTCAAAATATTTTTTCTGTAAAAGCTCTTGCACTGTTTTAGTACAATTATTTTTATTTTTTAAATCAAAATTCTGTATATCATAAAAGAATGAATATTTTTTAACTTTTTTAAATGTAAAATCTATATTTTTAAGCAACTAGCTGACCCGGCTACGCGTTGCTGTGGATAACGTTTTTTGTCATATGACATGGTTGTAAACTTTTTAAGTCTAATGGGAGGAGAACATCAGACATGGGCACCACCGTGCTTTTTTACAAAGATGTAATTTGTAACAAAAAAAAGAGGCTAGGATGCGATCCACACTGATAACTTCCCATCCCGTCTGTCGATTTGTCCTGCTTAAAAGTTTGTCTATATGTACTAGTATCAATTTTACCAAATTTGCGTACTATTTTTTGTAGACTGTTGGATTTTTATATAAAAATCATTGAATATTGAAAACAATATTTTCTGTAAAATAAATAAGTTTGAGGCCAATATCTAAAATTTTTGAAAAGATATTTGAGTCGAAAATGAATTTTTACCAACTTTTACTTTTTTTTTAGGTTTTTATTTTTTGTAAAAAAACTGTCAATTCCATTTTTTTCAAAATTTTGAAAATGTTGAATTCAATATGTGTTATATGATGAAATAATTTTTAAGCCTAAATTTCAAGTTTTTGAAAAGATATTTGAATCGATATTCAATTTTTACCAACTTTGATTAATGTTTTTTTAGATTTTTATTTTTTATAAAAAAAACTGTCAATTCGATTTTTCTCAAAATTGTATCAGATTTTAAAAAACATTGTTCTCCGTTGCTCAAAATTGTTTTGGAGATGAAATTATATTTTAGTCGTTAAATTTTGGAGGTAACAAATTTTTTTTCAGTTTTTTTGATTTATAAAAAAAACCGTTTGATAGATTTTTTTCAAAAAATATACTTCTTTGAGATCACGTTACAATTTATTATATAAAATTTAATTCAAGTCTCTAGCGTTTTTAGTTCGTAAGATATTTAGGGTTAACCAACATTTTCACCTTTTTTTAAACTGCTATGGTAAAAAAACCACCCTCACAATTTTCTTGAGAGCCCTTTTCGCATCTTTCTGCCTTATTATCTGTATAACAAAATTTATTTGAAGTCGATATCTCTTCTGGTTCTTGAGCTATGGACAACGAAAAAAACGTCGCGAACGTACGGACGTACGAACGTACGTACACACGCACGCACAGACATCTTTCTAAAAATCTTTTATTTCGACTCTATTGGCCTTGAAACGTCGAGAAATGTCAAAATTTTCAATTTGACAAATCAGACCCATTACAATAACTTCCTATGGGAAGTTAAAAATATGTCAACCTTTATGACTGATGATATGAATGAATGAATGAAATTATTATTTACGAACGAAGACGTAAGCGTTAAAGCTGATATTAAAATTAAGCGATTTGGGATTAAGAGGGGAAAGACTTTGAACACAATCAACATTTGTGTACAATTGTTGTAAAGCAAAAATCAATACGAACAAATTACATATAAAATGTATTATTATTTTTATTCAAGTTTATAACAAATGAGTATGTTACACCGTTTTAAGGAAACTTATAAATAAGGTAGGTTTAAAATATTTCACCTGCAGATTGAAAAGCGTCTTCATGTACATGTACTTTCATCTTCAAAATCTGAAATCTGGGTTTCGTCGATACTCAAATCGACATCCGGAGTTGGTAAGACCACAGCTATTTTTGGTTCTTCATGTGTGTCATTATGTCTTAACATGACCTGATGTTGTTCATCATTCTCTATCCTTTTTCTGAATGTCACATACCTAATTATAACAACTTTCCTAGCTTCAGTTAACCAAACCCTGTGTTGTCGGCGTAGCCCATAAATACAGCCTTTTCGACTTTTGTATCCCACTTTCTGCGTCTTTGGGTACGTGTATAAACGCTTCAGTGCCAAACACTTTAAAATTCTCAACCCTATGTTTTCTATCCCACCATAGTTCATAAGGGTTTTTACATTTCATAGAACTAGTCCCTGTCCTATTAAGAACATATACGGTTGTATTAACTGCTTCCGACCAGAATTTCTTTTCTAAATTCTTTCCATGCAACATCGTTCTGGCTGCTTCTACCACAGTTCTATTATCCCTTTCAGCTAAACCATTTTGTTCTGGAGTATAAGGAACAGTAGTCTCGTGACGAATACCGTGCCTTGCTAAGAGACACTTTACACCTTCATTGACAAACTCACAGCCATTGTCCGTTCGCATTGTTTTTATTGGGCACCGAGTTTCACATCTTTCATTATCAATACACTGTTCAATCGAGTTGCAAACCTCTGACTTATTCTTTAAGAAAAATACCATCTTAAAACGCCAAAAATGATCCTTGAATAAAATGAAGTATCTAGCTCCACCTAAAGAAGGTTCCTCCATTGGACCACACACATCACTGTGCACAAGCTCGCCTGGTTCTTTTGCTACAAAATCACTTTTTGGAAAGGGCAACCTATGCTGTTTACTGAAGATGCAAGAATCACATGAAAAAGCAATCCCTTCCTTTTTTAACTGGTTACGTATATGTGCCACATTTTGATGAGCCATCCTTTCATGCCACAGTTTAAGTGACAAAGTTTGATAAGCTGCCACATAAGCCATTTTACTAACATCATCTTGCGCTCTTATACACATTTTGAATAATTGTTCCCTTCGTTCTGCCACCGCTGCAACAGTGCCATCCTTAGAAAAAATTCACAACGCATACTGTCAGATATGAACTTCAAACCCTTGTCCAATGCACGACTTTGTGAAAACAAATTGCAAGAAATTTTTGGCATATAAAGCACATTTGAAAGGTATTTTTCGTTCCATCTATTGCCATCTAAGGCCAGAATATTTATATCCCCGATTCCTATCGCAGAGATTTGATCTCCACTTCCTAGTCTTATCCCAATCGGATCTGAAAAACTTCGATAGTTAAGCAACCACTTCTTTTCATAGGTCATGTGATCGCTCGTCCCTGAGTTCAAATACCATCGATTATTAATTTTACCATCGGTTACCACACCGGTGCGTTTGAGTTAAATTTACCTGCCCCTTGTTCCTCACATCTAGTTCCAGTTCCAGTCGAACGATGTTCTCCAACTTCGAAATGTGTTTTACTACGTCATCCCTCTGATCTTTTGTGTGACTTTAGAACCTTTGAAGCAACATGTGGACATTAGCTTTCGATGATTGTTCATACACCGCCCCCAGCTTTGTCCACATTTCCCTGTCATTTGTGCAATTAACTACATGCCTAAGTGGTGTTGGACCAATACTCGTAGCAATGATTCTTTGTGCTTTGCTATCCGATTGCATCCACGCACTTACACGAAGGTTAAACGCTCCCTCTTCCTCGTTTAACAAGATCGTAACTTGGAATTTCCATTCTCGAAGAGTAATTCTGCTTTCTCAAATTTGCAGTTCGAATTCGGCTTTATACTGTACATAGGAATAATTGAGAGTTGTAAGTCCCTAGCTCATTATCTGTAAAACCAACTTTTCTTCAAAAATTTTGAATCGATTCCGGTCGGGGAATCAAACACATTTCAACTTGATTCAGGTATATAAAGAATTGAGGTAATTGTTTGGTTAAAATTCTGAAATCGAGTATCACCTTACACAGACGAATTTTCTTGATTTTGATAGTCAACTATTAAAAATCAGCTTACCTAATTTCACTCATGGTTTGAATTTCGCTATTTTGTTTGTAATTTTTTGATAAATTATTTTGGCCAATATTCAATTGTATCAACGTTTTTTTGGCAATTTTTCACTGTTCTATATAATGGAGCACCAAAAAAACACGGCTATTATTAACTATTTATATAACAAGGTTAATATATGGTTTTGGAAAACATTAATTTTCTGTTTTATGAAGCTCGTGCAATGGTCAAAGATTCGTTAAACCTGGATTTAACCAAACATTCTTGCTTTGATAATTGTCTTCGAAAACAGAAAAAATTCCTTCAAAAATTGAAATCAGCTATGTTTTTTTAGGCAAATTTAAATTTAAAAATATAAAAATAGCATTAAGGTCAAAAAGTATTAAAGATACTTAATTCTTCGAAAGTAAGTAAGTTTAATAAGCATAAATTAAAAATCTTCAAAAAAATAAAAAAAAAAGGTTTTTGAAGTTTAATGAAAACCTTATTATTAAATTGATGAAATTCACCTGTTAACTTTCTCCATTTGATGCATGTTGCGTTCAGACTTCCAACTCATCAATATGCGTAAGTTTGAGATGCATGATGTGATGGTATCCTTACCGGTGATGGTCCGCTGCTGGTGATATTTCACATTTCCAATATGCATTCGAGGCATATAGAAAACCTTCTGCATTTCGTAACTTTAGACATGCATAACCCTGAAAATTGACATCATGTCGTCTATACCGTCATTTGTCAAGCAAACGTCAGTTGCCATAAGCAATATTATAGTAGTGATATGCAAGTATGTATAGAATTTCCAAACGTGCATCGCATTTATGTGGCATGAACCTGAACCTTTCTATAGGCGCCTGATTACAACAAACTTGCATCATACAGCAAAATTTCTATCTTACGTTACGTTACGAACTTATATACATATCTATGATGGGTAAAAGTTAATTGCAAATCCTGGCCGTATATGTTGTAAGCCCATTTGCCATATAGTTGGATTTATGTAGGCTATATGCCATTACTTGTCCATAGTGGCAATATAAGCCATGTCATTAATACCAAGAGCTAGCAATGTCACATCATGCATTTCAAATAAACTTAATCATAATCTTCCTTCCATTCCTGGGCATAAAATGACAACGGAATGTTGTGGGTGGTCGGTAAGGTGGAAGTGTTGGCGTGATCGTGTATAGTGCATTGATGGAGACGGCGCGGAGGCGGCGTCAAGATGAAGTCTCTCCGTCAAAGAAAATCCATATGTATAAATGTAAAATTATGTGCAACGCATAGATACATCATCGTCATCATCAACAGAAGTACCAGAACGAATGAATGTGCCCCACTGACAGTTAAATGTACAGGGAAGCACTGATGAGGATGACATTTCATATAGAACCGTTATTACTTTTTTTTGTCATCAAAAGGACATGATTCACCCAACACGACAAAGTTTGTCTCTATTTGCATTTTGTACTTGTAATCCTTCGTGTGTTCATTTATTCCGAGGAAGTGTTGAATTGATTAAGGATTCTTATGCATTAATTTTACTAAGTAGGTACTCTCCTTCAAGTGACGACGACGCGATGACGATGACGTGGATGATAGCCAACAGTGAAAAAATTACGTGGTGATGGTAAAATGCGTATGTGTTTAAAAATAGAAGACATTTGAGGAGAACTACCACCTAATTACCTTGTATGAATAAGATGTCCCCAAAGGAAAGGATTCCACCATATGGATTATGTTAAACTAGCAAACACTTGAAGAAATGTACTGATCAGCTTATTTTAGGGGAATACTACCCGCATGTTTAGTAATAATCGGTCATGAGAATTTTTTATTACAAATACAAACAAGAAAATGGTCAAATCATTATATGCTTAAATTTTGGAAATATTTCCATCCGATGCAATTTGTGAAGAACCAATACAAAATTACACTTGACAGGGTGATATTTTTTAACTTCATTCAATTATTCTGTATCAGTTTTTTTAAATGAAAGTTGTATTATTTTAACGGTGACCTGTTGCATTACTTTCCTCAAATAGCTAAATATAAGATGATTTTTTAAAAGCTATACTTACTTACTTAGTTAAGGTGGCGCTACAGTCCGGGGCGGACCTGGGCCTCAACCAACAAGCGTCTCCAGCCAGCTCGGTCCCTAGCTAGCTGTCTCCAGTTTCGCATGCCAAGTTGGTTGAAGTCCTCTCCCACCTGCGTGTGCCACCTGAGTCGCGGTGTTCATCTACTGCGCCGTCCCACGGGATTGGATTCGAAGACCTTCCGGGCTGAAGCGTTGATGTTAATTCGCGTAACATAACCCAGCCATCTAAGCCGTTGGACTTTAATTCTGCTAAATAGGTTAGTGTCGCTGTACAGCCCGTACAATTCGTCGTTATATCTTCTCCATTCTCCATCTATGCATAAGGGACCAAAAATCACCCGAAGGATTTTTCTCTCGAAGCATCCTAAGACGCTCTCATCTTTCTTTGACAGGGTCCAGGCCTCAGCGCCATAAATGGGAACCGGGATGATGAGTGTCTTATAGATGGTGATTTTACATGCCCGAGAGAGGACTTTACTTCTCAATTGCCTTCTAAGTCCAAAGAAGCAGCGATTTGCAAGAGTTATTCTTCGTTTGATTTCAGCGCTGGTGTCGTTGTCTGTGTTAATAGCGGTGCCTAGGTAGACAAAGTCCTTAAGTACCTCAAAGTTATAGCTGTCCATGGTGACGTTTTGTTCAAGACGTCGTCGTTCAGTGTCCTTTTTTCATGATAGCATATACTTGGTCTTGCCCTCATTGACCACTAAACCCATTTTCTTCGCTTCCATCGCAATGCTCAAAAACGCTCCACTGACATCACGCTTTGATCTTCCAATTATGTCAATATCATCTGCATATCCGAGTAATTGGATGGATCTTTGGAAGATTGTGCCTCTAGTGTTGACGGTTGAGTTTTGCACAATTCTTTCCAGAACGATGTTGAAGAAGGCGCATGACAGTGCATCGACTTGTCTTAAACCTTTTTTGACATCAAATACATTGGTAAGATCTTTTCCGACCTTGATAGAGCAGCGTGCATTCTCCATCGTCATTCTGCACAAACGGATAAGTTTGACAGGGATGCCAAAACTAGGCATTGCTCGGTAGAGCACTTTCCTATAGATGCTGTCATACGGGGCTTTAAAAACGATAAAGAGATGGTGGGTATCGATTTGAAGCTCCTGGGTTTTTTCCAAGATCTGCCGTGGTGTGAATATTTGGTCGATAGTGGACTGAGAAGACTGAGAGAAGTGATCTTTCCTTTCCTTTTAGAAGCTATAAGAAATATAAAAAAAGCATATACAATTCAGAAAAATGCTTGAAATCTGAAAGAAGATTATTTCATGCAAATTTTGACCTGAAATGGTCCAATTTGGACATACTCTTTCAATGGTTTCTTCCAATGCGTTTATTAAAGGGGTCTTGTCTGTATAGACATGAGCTTTAAGATAGCCCCACAAATAGTCTAAAGGCGTTAAATCGCACGATCTAGGCGGACAATTAACCGGTTCCGAACGTGAAATAAAATGTTCACCGAACTCTGTGTGGCTTGTGGCACCGTTTTGTTAAAGCCTGGCTGATATTCATTGTAGCGCTCACCATTCACATTAACTTTACGATTTGCATCATCTTTAAAGAAGTGCGGTCCAATTATTCCACCCACCCGTAAACCGCACTAAAATGCGTGTTTGGATGCATTGGTAGCTCTTGCAAAGCTTCTGGCTGATATTCACTCCAAAATCAACAATTCTGCTTTTTAACGAATTGTCGATTGCTTATTAACTTCCCATAGGAAGTTATTGTAATGGGTCCGATTTGTTAAATTGAAAATTTTGACATTTCTCGACGTTTCAAGGTCCCTAGAGTCGAAATAAAAGATTTTTAGAAAGATGTCTGTGCGTGCGTGTGTACGCACGTTCGTACGTTAGTACTTTCGCGACGTTTTTTTCGTCGTCCATAGCTTTTTATAAAAATAAAAATCTAAAAAAACATTACTCAAAGTTAGTAAAAATTGAATATCGATTCAAATATCTTTTCAAAACTTGAAATTTAAACCAGTGTTATCAAAAAGATAATAGCTACAAAACCACCCTCTAGTAATACTCGTGCTTCTAGGAACACCTATTCGTCTACGCTTATGCTTCGTACTTCGGAGTATAGATATTTGTTCTTTAGCCGTACAACACGAATGTACAATGCCTTACAACACTCCGCCTTTTGTTGTCAATGCAATTTTCAAGAACTAAAAACTGATGAACATCGACAAACCCCTCACCCTTTTTTAATGATGTGTGTGGGCTGATTATAGCAAAATATAAATTGTTTATAATTTGTTATGAATTTTGTGTTTGACAATACATTTTAACAAATATAACCTACAAACGTAGTATTTTATGTAAAACATGTATTTTTTCAAGTTGTTTTTTTTTGAGTGAATTTGGTTAATTTTAGTCAAACGTTAAAGGGCTTAGGTGATATTTTTCAAGGGATAAACTTCTGTCTTTTTGCATTTAGACAGGTCTTAAAACAAATGGCGTTAGACTTTATGTTTTGCATGACAAGTTGCAATTTTTATCCACCGCTGTGTCAAATTTTTACCACGTTCATCACAGTTTCAGTGTGACAGACAGATGTAGTCTTTAACATAAAACCCGAGACCTACCTTTTGATAGATAAATTTGTTCAATTCCCAGAAATTTCCACTTCAACATCCACCAGTAATTCGTCTTGTCGTCGGTCTTAGTGATTAGATAAAACCTTGACAGTTAAGTCTGCTTGTTAAGATTTTGGTTCAACCTTATTCTATATACAGCGCAAAGCTTGGACTTTTAAGAGGCAGATAAAAAAGTTCGTTGATTTCCCAAACCTGGCAACACATAACAATTCCATCAAATATCTTGCATTTTACTGATAGTACTATTCGCTGGTTTGACGCAAACGTTGCACGCACTCGCAGTCGACTCTTCAACGTTTGGTGGCCAAATTTGAGACGAGTAGTTTAGTAAACATTCAGCCAATACCCGAACGTTCAAGGAACGCAAGATCGGCCGAGAACATCGCTGCGATCGTGGAAAGCAGAATCCAGGGCAGGCTATTCCTCACCGTGCACAAGAACAAGAACAGAACTCTGCCTTTCACAGACTTCAACTTGGCAAATTAAGCGTCGGGACTTGGATCTACACCCGTACAAGATCGAGCTGACCCAGGAGCTCAAAGTTCATGACCATAGTCAACGCCGCCGTTTGTTCCCTGACTGGGCTATCGAATTGTTTGGAAGAGGACCGCGTCTTTAGTGACGAGGCGCATTTTTAGATGAATGGCTGTGTTAAGAAGTATATACCGGTGATAATGCATCTTCAAAAGTCATCGTTTGGTGTGGATTTTAGGCTGGAAAAAACTTTTTTAAGGGTAGAAAAGAGTTTTTAAAAAACAAATATAATTTTATTCAGAAAAACAATAAAAAAAACGATATGAAAGAACAGACGAAAGTCGACTGACTATATTGATGTTTGATTTCTATCTGATGATCGCTGCGACGCTGCCACTCCAACTTATCTCGTGATGCTGTCCGATGATTGTTGGCCGCATTATAGATTGTCCAATGTTTATTATATCAGCTTGATTATAATTGGATTTGGACCAATGTTTATTTTGTCTCAAATTTCTCAAGAATCAAGATGCTGTTAAAACTTAAGTGTCGTCGTTGCCTCGGTCTCAAGTGTCTTGTGCAATACATTAGGGTTGAAAGATGTAGTTATAGATGTATACGTAACTCTGGCGTAGTAATTGGTCCGTAGATTTTTGAAAATGACCTTAGTGAGGATGTCACTGTCAACAGCGAGCGCTAAATAACGTTGATAACTTATTTCTTATGGTCCAAATTGAACCACATGGACGTAGACGACATGTGGTTTCAGCAGGACGGCGACGACGCTACGTACCACCCAGCAAACTCCACGACATCTACACACAACATCTACCCGTCCTTATTGAAAAACCCTATTAAGTTAGTTAGTTAATTGGATTTCTACGAGTACATAATCAATAAATAAAAAGAAATCGTATGGCCCGTGTTGCTGAAAAAAACTTTATTTAAGTGGATGGCACTATCAATGGCAGGCATTCCGGAGCCTAGTTTAAAAGTTCATTTGTCACCTTCCCTAAACTTCGATGTAAGAAAATTTAAAATTATGACAGTAAGAGTTCTGAAATGCATTCAAAAAGTTGAAGGCTTACAGATACTCTTGAGTTCTCTTGTTACGAATTTATATAGTTATAGTAGCCTCACTTTGCGCGGAATGATTTATGCCCACTTTTTCTTCAGTATATTATTAAACAAGTCTGTTTCTATTTAAGCCTTGGAATAAGTTCTAGAAAACTTCGAACTTTTGTTTTTTTTTTTCTAACCGTTGAAAAACATTGGCGTATTGTCTAAGTACTGTTTTACTTTAAACTTTGTTATTTTGAAAAAGGTTAACCCCATCATTATTCAATTGCAGATACTGCTGCCCTCACTACTCAAAATTTAAAAAAAAAAGTATCTCTTCATTTAATTTATTTATAATCACCGACTAGACCTACAGACAAGGCTAAAATTAGAAATCCTTGACCTAACCCTTATATCCTCTAAACCATAACACAATACTTTATACTGATTAGTATTTTATTTAAAGGTAAAACAAAACTACAAACAATACGGTAACATGAAAAGTTTCTTTCAGAACAATGAGAAAAATAAAAATAAAAGAAAAAACTTTCAAAAACGGACACACAGTCAACAAAATGCCACCGAGATCTAATTCATAATTTGAAAAGTTTTTTCTCTAATTGAGTTTTCCACAGGACTTGTTCGTAATTTGTTTACCCTAAATAATTTATATTCAAGACGACGAAAAATCCACTCTCGTTGTACGTATGTTTGAAGTTAGTTGAAGTGAAGAGGGTTGTACTATACAAAGTCTCGACCTCTCTTTCTGTATGTCTTTATAGATAGATATAGCAGAGAACAGTATTATATGTATGTACATTTATATGTACATAGGTCTACTCGTAGGTAAGGTAACTTAGAGAAGTTTTAAAACAAATGGTTATAATTATTATTTAGCTTTCATACCTGCCTGATGGTATGATGCTTGCAGCTAGAAGAAATAGAAGAAGAAGAAGAGAACAGGTTGATGCATTTTCCATCATCAGCATAGTTTTGGAATTTGAATTTAATTTCAAAAGTAATGTTTTATGGAATAAAGTCTGAAGTGTAATTCAAGAAGTTTAAGACGAATGTTATTTTTTTTTTTGGACTTTAATCAAATACGAAGTAAAACATAAGTTTAAGGAACCCTTTCCGTAAGGTATTGACTTTGAGATTTGTTTATTTTAACACGTTTAGTAGTTAAGCAATCTTAAATTCAATAATTTAATATTGCAGGTATAGAAATGTTCCTTCATAATTAATCGGTGCATTTAGGTCATTTAAAAAATTTCAATTTTTCAACTATAATTGAATATTCCTAATTCACATATGAGGTAGTGAAGTATATTTCTGCTTTATATTAATAACGTATAAAGTTATGTTTAACTGATATTTTCTTTAAATTGAACAAAAACTTTGTACCCTTAGAATGAAAGTGACCTAACTCAAAAAATGCAACTTGTGGGAAATGAAGAAAAAGCCTTCAAGAAAGTGTAGTTTTGAGAAATTTGGATTGTATTTCTCACACATTTCGTTGGAAATTATTTATTTTGTTTGCGAATTTCTTATAATGAAGTGACTTTATTTGAAAAGGTTTATATTAATAGCTTTTTTACTTAATCTCAATTTTTGAGTTAGGTCACTTTCATTCTAATAGTGCGATTTGTTTCATATTTCAAATTTACTGAGACAATCAGTTTTTACTTCAATCATTTTAATAACAAAAAAAAACTGAATTTGATTTCATTGGTAAAATCTAAACCAATTTAGTTTATTTAATTTGTTCGTTTAAAAAATATAAAAAATAAGTAAAGATTAAGACTTGCTTAATACACAATATAAATATAAATACCTCAAAACATTACAACAAACTTTTTTTGTGTCCAGAATAACTAGAGATAAACACGAACGTCTGGTTTTGCCTGAGAAATGTTACATTGAAGAATAAACATGTTGCAAGGATCATACATTTCCAATGGTTGAGGGTAAACGGTCAATGTTGTATAAAACATGTTGTGAAATTCAGCAAATTCAATTGAAACTAAACGCAGTTAATTTGATGATATTTTGAATCATATGTAAAAAACCCAGTTAAAGAAAAAACTCCTATAAAAACTGTTTGGCAATATGAGAAAGCCAAATGGAACGGCCTCAATGAATCCTACAGGATCTTTAATTGGTCACTATGCTTTCTCTACAGTGACGTGGATTCCAGCGCAGATATGGATACAAATTAAATTCTTTGTGGAAAGAGAAATTGCATCCAGAATAGTTTGATTCAATCTGTAAAGACTAAAGAGGTTATTAGGATCAGAGATGTAAGTTTTTGGATTTATTAAGCCAACCCCACTGAGAAAAACCAAAATAAGTTTAAACAAGCTAGAAAGACCTGTATCGCCATATTCGACGAACGAAATTCTGCATGACCAGAAATTAGTGCAAAAAATACTACAATGTCCTAAAGGTAGTAAAAATGTCTGTTCATTTGTAAAAAACGTAAACATTACGTAATCCTTGGTCATAACACTCATACACAAACACATTTCCTATATAACCTCGATTGATAAAACAGTCAGATCAGAAGTTTGTTGTTAATTCGACGCTACCAGAAAGTGTCCTGAGTCCTTCTGTTCTTGAGAGCGTGAACTATTTTTTGAGACAAATCTTCTTTAGCACTCGTACAGTTGCAAGAGTACTGGAAGACCTTGACGTCAAAAAATTCTCTGTCCCGGATGATTTTCCCCCTATTGTTCTGAAGAGGTGTTTTTCAACGCTGGTAAAACCACTTCGTAAGCTTTTCCATCTTTCCTACTCTATAATTCTTTTTCCGAGCGGATCAAAACCTGCATTTGTTCAATTGTCTATCTCTACAAAAAAAGCGAAAAAGCACTCATGTCCCTTCTTTCCAAAGTCCTTTAAACTCTGATTAATTATCAGCTTAAGAAATATCTCGAAACACGAAAGCTCCTTAATGATTGGCAGTATGGCTTTCGTAGCAAAAGGTCCAATTGTAATCTCATAATTTATCTCACCGAACAGTGGAACAAATCTTTACATCGTTGTGGAGTAAATAAGATTTGTGCACTTGATATTTGAAAGGCATTTGATAGAGTTTGGTACCAAGATTTCTTTCTTTAGAAAATACTTGCTTTTGGTGTCGATGAATCCCTTATTCGTTGGTTTAGAAATGCCCTTTCTAACAGTTCAATACAAGTTTTATTTTATGGTTTCAAGTCTGAAATTCATAAAATAGATCCTGGTGTTCCCCAGCGCTGCGTTTTGTCTCTAACTCTGTTCCTCATATTCATAATCCGTTAAACTGTTTTGCTCAGCTTTTTATATTCGTTTCTAGATTCATTTTCTTCTCCTTCGGATGTGGAATTTAAGGGCAGCGTATGATAAGTTCTTTAAATTCTGATCTTGACAGCATTGTAGAATGGGGAATTAAGAACGTTGTAGAATTGTTAATGCTTCAAAAACTCAATGCTACCTCCTCTCGTTAAAGAGTAACCCACCCCATTTGCCGCTATTCATGAGCGGTTCCTGCATCCAAAAATCTAATCAACTTCCAATACTCGGTATCTGTATCACAGATCGCTTTTTTTGGAATAATCATATTTTCGATATCGCCAAAAATGCTGCTTGCTTAGGATTTCTCCGATGATGCATTTGATACCCTTTCGCATCGTTACCCCTTTCTGATCTGGCTGTAATTTACCAAGCCTTAAGTAGTCCAAAAATTGAATATAACTTCCATATTTGGGCAGGTGTCCCTAAAACAAGTTTAAGGATTTTGAACAGAATGCAAAAAGAACTTTAAAAATGATAGGTGAGAGAACTATAACCGAAACAATTACATACGTCACTCAAACACCGCCACAATGTTTCATGACTTTCGTTGTTCTTCTGATATTTTTATAAACATTGTTCTGTCGAATTAGCCAGTTGCATTTCTTCCATCCCTCAAACAATTCAGCCATAATACTTTAGAAATGCACATAAGTTTAAATTTGAGCTCAATTTCGGACGTACTGTTAAGTTAAGAGATTCTTTTTTCAACTGCACATCGAGAATGCGGAACGCTTTACCGAACTATGTTTTTCCCTATCATTTTAATATTCAAAACTTTAAGATCACTGTCCGTTGGTCTCCTTTTTAATCCTTCCCTATTTCCCTAAAGCTCGAACTGTGTTTAAACTCGTTACTTATAAAAAAAAATATTTAAAAGTATTGCTCAAAATCCTTTTCTCAAGATAATTTTCCACTACAAATCAAGTAAATTTGAAAAATTCCACACAACCTAACGGTTCTTATGATTTCTCTGGGTTTCTTAGGCTGAAAACACAAACTACCGTTAAAATCACTAATATGGATTTTTCATAATTGGCACTATTGCAAATTACATAATCAAATTCTAAAACATACAATGATAAATTTGCAAGAGATTTGTATTAGCCAAAGCCGTGACATTTATGTTAGGTACATTATTACTTTATTATAACGGTGCTTAGGCAAACATGAAAATACAAAAAAGTCTCAAAAATGTATCTTCCTTTCGCGTCTTGTCTTTAATAATGAACAAAATGAAGGTATGGTAAATTATTTAATATTTTCTTGTACCCCTGTCCCTTTATATTTGTCAAAGTGAGTGTGGAAGAAGGAAGATTTCTTAAGCAACCATCATCGGTGAAAGGTAAAATAAATATATTTTCAAGAAACGGAAATGAGATCTATGCTCTGCTCAGCGTTCCTTTACGCCAGACAATGAAAAATATTCATTATTCATTTGTTGTATACGTTTATCCCTTTTTGGAGCATGGAAATTTGTTGGTTATGTTTGTTATTAGCACACAAAATAAAAGGTAGGTAAGGTAGGAGTAGAAATCCTTATTAAACACGGTGAAACACAATCCAGAGAGAAGGAGTTGGTTTTATGATGCAAATTGGAAAACATCTTAACTCATAATACAAATCGTATAAAATAAATTAGAGATTGTTTTGTGATGCAAAATTAAGTTACTTAAAGAAACTGTGAAATGAGAAAGCGAGAGTAAATTTGTTTGTTGACGAGATGGATAAAATAATTATTAAGGGCATTTGAATGTTTATAAAGCAAGTCTTAATTTAATTGTTACGTTTTTTGGTTAATTAAAAAGCAGGAAGTTAAAGTAGGAGGATGTTAAGAAATTACTTTTCAATTAATTTAAGGATGTTAAAATGTTCAAACCTAGTTAAAGATGTCTTAAAAAGCTACTATAAATATTTGTGTACTTAATTATTTAGTATATGCTGGGAAATTCCATAAATTAAGATCAAGGATCTACAAATATTAACCACAACATATTGTCATTTTGTTTCTTCTAAGAAAATTCAATTTAATTTTCTATTTCAAAGAATCAGAAAAAGTTTTAATCATAAAATTTTGAAAAATAATGAGATTTGAATCAATTCGACCGAGTTGGGTATTTTATTGAAAAATATTGGTCATTTTATTGCTTAGTATAAATTCAAAGTAAGAAAGTTTTATTCTATACTTAAAAATCATTATTTAACATAATGGTTCACTTGGGCGTATACTTACTTTTTTATATGTTTATGTTTTCTATAATTTTGGATGTGCACTTTAAGTTTATCGTATAATGACTTATGAGAGGTATACCTTATGTTTTTATTAAGGAGTCTTGCAATGCTATAAGGTGCAAGTTCAATTGATAAGCTTAGGCATTTATGCTATTGTTGGTGGCCTGTTCGTAATGTACCTATTGCTGCAATCAACGTTAAGCTTGTCTGCAGACCGGTCGTAACACTTAACAACAATATTTTGAAGCACAAAACTATAAGGAAGGTGGCTCAATACTGGACGTACTTTGATCTTGTCAGTAAAATAAACAAATCCCGTGGTGCTTTTGAAATGCATTCTTCTAATTCTATAGCATAACATCGCTCCACACCAGCAACTTATTAAGTTTAACGAAAAATAATTTTCGCGGGTACTGCCTCTTGCGAGGAATTGACAAATCCTTCAAGAGTAATTCTTGTCATGAAAAAGTGCTTTCTCAAACTAGCCGTTCGGATTCGGCCTTAAATTGTAGGTCCCTTCCATTCCTGACAACAGTACTCGCACACAGGAATGGTTGAGAGTTGTAAGTCACTAGGCCCTGGTTCACAACGGACTGTTGCGCCACCCCATTTGATTTTTTTTTTGGGATGTTATACGCCGCCTATTATACTCCACCTATATATCTAGCACATTACACGGGCTTTTATTCAAAAAATTATCAAGGTTCTATGGCAACAAATCATAGGAAATATTTAATTTAGGATAGGAGTCGCTTGTTTTTGGTATCAGGGGACGAAAATGGTGTTGGAGTGGCCATATTTAAAAAACCGAGAAAAGCAGTCGTTCGGTTGGAATTTTCAGGGTAAGATTAGTGCACTGGCATTTGTCGATAGAGTTGCACGTGTTATTAAGTGACAAGTAAAAATTAACAAATTAAATCGATGCAATGGAGGGTGAAGATTTCATCCTCCAAAAAACTCAAATTTGTTTCAAAATTCTTAAGTATTCAAAAATGGATCATACCATTAATAACGAAAATTATTATCAACCACTCCAAACATTATGCGATATCCGCATGGAAAGTGGAAATTGTGAAAGTGATAAAATTGTGAAACAGGAAGTTCCCCCGATCATTGTTTTAAAAACAAAAAAATGAGGTTCTAAGAAATCTAATCATTAAACTAAATATAAGTGATTATATTATGAAAAAAATATTCCTGGGACAAAAAGTAATGTGTTCAAGCATTGAATCTTATAATATTGTTGCGGCAGAGCTAAAAAAAGAATCATGTGGGTTCTACTCAAACGAGAAAAAGCAAGTGGTCCCCTCCGTCTTAGATCTCTATGTCCACAAAAAATTAAAGAATGAACTTGTTTCACTCGGTATTAAATGTCTTGAAGTTAAACCAATCATAATAAAAATCATTTCGCATTTTGTAATCCACAAATATGTATATAGTTGCCATTGAACGTGGTTCAATTAACATGAACGATCCTCGCTCGAACTATAAAATTGTGTTTAAAACTCTTATTCGATGGGATTATAAAACACACCAGCCTAATAAAATTACACAGTGCTACAACTGTCAGATGTTTGGTCATGGCGCAACGGATTGTCAGGAAAAAAGCTTCTGTTCTTCTTGTTCGGGTCCTCACAAAACTACAGAATGCAGAGAACTATCATCAACTTCTTGATGTGCAAACTGCAGTGGTCTTGGGTCTCCACCGAGAGCCTCTAGAAGCAACATACATTCCAAGTACCTCCTCGAGAAAACCATCGACTCTTGACATAGTTTTTATTGCATATTGCAAAGCACTTCTCTTAACCTGTAGCTATTAATGCTCTAATCTCAAATCAACTAACAGTTTGTACAGAACTACAAATTTATTATTCTAGAAAGAATACTAATAGCCATTTTAACTTTAATGCTGCAAATTGGGGAAGATATCGATCTTATATATCTGGAAATTTGTATGAAGGTAATTTATCGTGAGACAATATGCAGTCGTTCGAAAAGATTGACGTTTTAACAGATACATTAGAACATACAATAAAGTGAGCTGCTGAAATATCTATTCCAAAAACTGCAAATACCTTAGTTTCCTCAAACCTTAAACCGTTGCCGAATAGTATTTTGTACCTAATTCGATTGCGAAGTTCTGAAAGGAGAAGGTGGATTCGGTATAGGTTAGACACTTTACCTAACCTAAAAATCCTTAACTTTCGAATTAAAGAAGAAATCCAAATTTTCCGAAATCAAAACTGGAACAACCTATTATCTGGTTTTGATAAAGGTTCTAAGCCGTTTTGGAAAGTGTCAAAAATAATTTAGAAAAAAAGGCTCAAATATTCCTCCCCTCTGAATGCAAAGTAATGTATTTGTAACTCAGGAGGAAAAAGCAAATATTTTGGCTGAAACTTTTAGACAAAATCATTAGCGCAATTAAGTGATCTTTATACTGAAAATCTTGTAAGCAAGCAGATATATTAATACACAGCAACAGTTTAGTGAACAATTTAATAAAAGAATTAAAAATAAAGAAATCACCTGGTCTTGATGGCATCAGTAATCAACTGTTGAAAGCGTTACCTAAAAAAGGTATTACCTACATTACGTTTTTGTTCAACGTCTGTATTAAACTCTGTTACTTTCCTGAAAAGTTGAAAATAGCCAAAGTGGTTCCAATCAGTAAGCCTGGCAAGCCAAAAGATAACCCAAGTAGCTATAGGCCTATAAGTTTATTAAGCACTTTGAGTAAAATTTTCGAAAAAGTCTTAAAGAATCGCCTCTTAAAGTATGTTGAACAATCTAATATAATATACCCTATCGAGCAATTCGGTTTCAGAGCTGGCCACTCCACTAATCATCAAATTTTAATAATAAAGCAGTATGTTCAAAATAGCCTTAACTCAAAACATTCAACTGGTGTAGTATTCCTAAATATCGAAAAAGCCTTTGATACGGTATGGCATGAAGGACTTATCTACAAACTAATTATGTTTAGCTATCTTATGAAAATTATTTGGAACCTTTTAAAAAATAGAAATTTTTTTGTGTCCACTGTAATTGCGAAGTTTTCCGTGCAAGAAATTTGTTACGGAGATCCACAAGGCTCAGTACTTGGACCGATTCTTTTCAATATTTTTATGTCTGACCTACCACATTTTCAAAAAATTACTGAAGTTGCTATGTTTGCAGATGGCACTGGCCTTTTTGCCTCAAGTATCCTCCCTCAAGAAGCAATAAACAGTTTACAGACTTCTCTTGACACCCTTTTAAATTACTTTAACAAGTGGAAAATAAGAGTTAATGCTGAAAAATGTCAAGCTATGTGGTTTACTCGAAAGGAAAGTTTTCTCCCACAATCTGTGCTTAAAATAAACTTTGTTTATATAAAGGGTGATTTTTTTGAGGTTAGGATTTTCATGCATTAGTATTTGACAGATCACGCGGGATTTCAGACATGGTGTCAAAGAGAAAGATGCTCAGTATGCTTTGACATTTCATCATGAATAGACTTACTAACGAGCAACGCTTGCAAATCATTGAATTTCATTACCAAAATCAGTGTTCGGTTCGAAATGTGTTTCGCGCTTTACGTCCGATTTATGGTCTACATAATCAACCAAGTGAGCAAACAATTAATGCGATTGTGACCAAGTTTCGCACTCAGTTTACTTTATTGGACATTAAACCAACCACACGAATGCGTACAGTGCGTACAGAAGAGAATATTGCGTCTGTTTCTGAGAGTGTTGCTGAAGACCGTGAAATGTCGATTCGTCGCCGTTCGCAGCAATCGGGTTTGTGTTATTCGACCACATGGAAGATTTTACGCAAAGATCTTGGTGTAAAACCGTATAAAATACAGCTCGTGCAAGAACTGAAGACGAACGATCTGCCACAACGTCGAATTTTCAGTGACTGGGCCCTAGAAAAGTTGGCAGAAAATCCGCTTTTTTATCGACAAATTTTGTTCAGCGATGAGGCTCATTTCTGGTTGAATGGCTACGTAAATAAGCAAAATTGCCGCATTTGGAGTGAAGAGCAACCAGAAGCCGTTCAAGAACTGCTCATGCATCCCAAAAAATGCACTGTTTGGTGTGATCTGTACGCTGGTGAAATCATTGGACCGTATTTTTTCAAAGATGCTGTTGGACGCAACGTTACGGTGAATGGCGATCGCTATCGTTCAATGCTAACAAACTTTTTGTTGCCAAAAATGGAAGAACTGAACTTGGTTGACATGTGGTTTCAACAAGATGGCGCTACATGCCACAAAGCTCGCGATTCTATGGCCATTTTGAGGGAAAACTTCGGAGAACAATTCATCTCAAGGAATGGACCGGTAAGTTGGCCACCAAGATCATGCGATTTGACGCCTTTAGACTTTTTTTGTGGGGCTACGTCAAGTCTAAAGTCTACACAAATAAGCCAGCAACTATTCCAGCTTTGGAAGACAATATTTAGAGAGAAATTCGGGCTATTCCGGCCGAAATGCTCGAAAAAGTTACCCAAAATTGGACTTTCCGAATGGACTACCTAAGACGCAGCCGCGGTCAACATTTAAATGAAATGTCATGGACCAATCTAACGTTTCAAATAAAGAATCGATGAGATTTTGCAAATTTTATGCGTTTTTTTTAAAAAAGTTCTCAAGCTCTTAAAAAATCACCGTTTACAATGGTCTGAACATTGTAAATATCTTGGTGTCACATTTGATAAGAAACTTACTTTTGAAAAACATTTATCTATTACAATCCATAAAATCAATCTGTTAGTAAAAATCCTATAAACATTCATTACTAGAAAATCTAAACTAAGCATGCATAATAAAATCTTAATTTACAAAACTGTTTTTCAACCGGTGTTAACGTATGGTTTGACTGTGCTGAATCACACATAAAAAGGCTTCAAGTAAGCCAAAATAAAATCCTCAAATTAATGCTTAATTTGCTATGGTTTTATTCAACTATTAGACTCCACGATAGAGCAAATGTCAGCTCAATTAAATTTGTTCTTTATAAGCTACAAGAAAAGTTTTATGCAAGATGTTCTTACTCGGAAAATGAACTTATACTTAATCTTTAGCCTGTACTATTTGAGTAAATTTGGGTTTTTGTGCAATTTTAGTTTTTTAAGGTTTTTTTTCTTGTAGTGTTTTCCCTTAAATATTATATTTTCTTTTGTAATGTTAAAATTTGTTGTCCTAAATTTATCAAAGATATTAGAGATGTAAAGAAGAAAATTCTAAAACTCTTAAATTACGTAAATATGTAAATAATGCAAGCTTTAAACTGCAAATAAAACTAAACTTGAACTTGAACTCAGGGTAAGATGTGTTAAAAGCAAAGTGGTAGTAATAATAAAGCTTAACTTTTACACGTAGGCACATCTAAGGTAGCAACCAAGATATAGGCTTAAATTTTAGAGCTCTTTACGATACCAAAAACTTGGCCCTTTACCTTACTTTGCTTTTTCAATGACATCGTACATAATGTACGGTTTTTTGGACTTTTTTATTACAAAAATATATCTAAATATATAAAAATATTACATAATTTGAAATGCCTTATTTTAGGGTCATTATTTTGTTTCTCACTAGTACCCGTGGAGTGATGGTTAGTGCGTTGGACTATCATGCCAGAGGTCTTGGGTTCAAATCTTGCCTATGTTTTTTTACGGGTAATGCCTCTTGTGAGGAATTGACAAATCCCCCAAGAATCATGAAAAGCGCTTCTTAAATTAGCCGTTCGGATTCGGCTTAAGACTGTAGGTCCTTTCCATCCCTGACAAGAGCACTCACACACAAAAACGGTTGAGAGTCGTAAGTCACTAGGCCCTAGTTCTCGACGTATTTATTTATTTAGTTTTTCAAAGCTCCTGCCTCGAGTGTTAATGAACTTCTATCAAGCTAAAGCACTTCACTTTGTATTCTTTCAAAATGCTAGTCACTCCAATTTCAGTTGCATATAATTCGTTTTCATTATGTTTCAGAATCTAAACACCTTTAACGGAGTATTTAAACCTCTTTGTCCAGTAGTTTACCCTCCCTCTCCTGTTTAGAAGATAAACAAAAAAAATTTAAATTACTATTTTCCATCACCTTCCAGGCTCGTTATTTTATTTCTCATCTCCATAGTTCTCCTTGTTCAACTTAACTGCTAAGTTGATATGAAGCAAGGAACGTTTGTAAAGCAGGTTAGTCCCAACAGCCACTTCTTGGTTTTCTATATCATCAGAGGGGTATAGTGTCGTCGTCGTTGTAATACTTATGTATATATGTAGTTCAGCATCGTCTTCGTTGGTTCGTTTTTCTTCTTCATTTTCTTTTTTTGTATTAATCATTTTTCCCATCAAACACATTCCACTACTTCAACAACTATTTCCTTTAACAACTGTGTACTTGCCTGTTGTGCTGGATGCGACATAGGTATAAGTTGGTGGTAGTGGCTGAGAAGATTCATCTTCATCTTGGTTTCTCCTAGCTGCCAACATCGTCAACATTGAAGTCAACCTACAAAACCTCCTTCTATTTTACATCTACATCTACGTACTGTAGAACTCCAGAAGCACTACCATCACAAGCCTTAGAAAAGGAGTGCATATCCTTTCTTATGTACATTCTATAAATATACTCATATAGAAATATATACTCAACCTATGCTCTGTGGCACACGATGGTATGTATCTTCCTGCATAATGATTAACCTTTGACAACACCACAATGTTTGTCAAGTGGTTCAATCTAAAGAGTGAAAGAAGAACCAATTCAACTAGGCACCACATCTACCTATCTAACCTACCTTCCTACAATATAAACCGCCCTTTTTCTATTTTCAGACCCAAAATAAAAAAAAAAAACCGTTTAGAGAAAAAACCTTCCGCATTTTACAGCACCATCAAGACTTAAGAAGAAGTGCATCATAGGACACCCTTTTTGCTATACATATAGCTTTGATAGGGATATAGGAAGGATAGGTATATTATTGCAACAGTGGGAGGAAAAGAGGGATCCATGGGAAAATATCAAAATAAGACCTCATCTCCATCCATGACTGATGAAAGGAAATACTTCTCGTGTAAGGATGCATAAAAATGTCCTTGGCGTGTTTGCCTCAGGCGTCAAACATTAATATAAAAACTCATTATGCTGGGGTGCTACCGTTTTTGTTCCTTATATTCCATCACGAACCTTACCTACATATATGTACCTTCTTCTATTTTCCTTCGACAAGGTGTTTTGTTATATTCATTTTCTGTTTTCTAAGGAACAATGTTCTTTTCCTGAGTCTTTTGTCTCAAGTGTTTGTGTACGAATTAATGTTTTTTCCATTTTCTCATTTATTTTATTTTATTTTATTTTTCTTCTTTTTTTTCAGAAATCGATCCGAACGAAAAACGGAACCAAATTGAATAAATATAAAAAAAATACCCAGGAACGAAGTCGAGACAAGACGAGAATTGAATAGAATCTACGGCAGCGTTACGGGTTGTTAGTTGATTAATTTTTCTTACCCTCATTTGGCAACTAAATCCGCGATAGTTTTTTATTTCATTGCTCGATTATAAATTAATACAAAACGAATTAAAGGATTTTTCCATCCTGACATAGAAAAACTATTTTATTGGTGTAAAAAAAACGCGCTGATATTCAAGACAGAATTAATTTGTAGAGTTAAAAAGAATTTAATATATTTTTTTTTTTTTGATTTTCATTTTAGCGATAAATTAATTCGAATTTAGAATTAAAGCGAAATTTAATAGAGTTCAACAGAAATTTCATATTTTATATCAAATAAAAAAGAAAACAACAAATTAAACTTCAAAATGGCAGCATTACAACAACGTAAACTTGTTCACAAGCAATTCAACTCACCAATGGGATTGTATTCAGCTCAAAATGTCAAAGAGACTCTGGATCGGGAACTCAAAGCATTCGGTCAAGATGGGTGAGTACATGACTGTTATTTTTTCCAATACTAAGCTTATTTATTTTAATGATGAAATTAGTGGTACAGTAAAACAAGCTTGAGGGAAAACTATAGTTATCTGAAAGAATTGTTTGAATATCCAGTATTTTTAAATTTTATTTCAAACAGCCACTTGATTAAAATCCCTAAAAATTGAAACATATTTTTAGTTACATTTTATGAAATGACAACATAGAAAATTCTAATTCACAGTTCTTTTTTATGAAAAATAGAAACCTAAACAAAATCATTACTAGAAGTTAATAAAAATTGATTTGACATTACTCAAAGTTGTTAAAATTAATTTTATTCAAATACCTTATCACAACTTTGGGATATTGGCTTCAAACTAATTTTTAAGAAAATATTATTTTCAACATTCGGTAAGATTTTGAGAAAAATCGAATTGAATTGACAGTTTTTTTTACAAAATATAAAAAAAAACAGTATTAAATCTTTGTAAGAATTTACTTTCGACTCAAACATCTTTTTAAAAATTAAAAATAATGGCTTCAAACTAATAAAACCTCACAAAAAATATTGTTTTGGACATACAGTAGTTTTTTAATAAAAATAGTCAGTTTTTTTCCACAAAAAATTAAAATCTACAAAAAAAAATAAGCAAACTTGGTAAAAATTGATTTTCGGTCCAGTAAATAAAAGAAGACATTGACTTAAAATTAATTTAATTCATTCATTTTGTTCTAGTTTATATATAAGTAACACAAACTTTTTAAAAATGCTGATACTTACTTACTTAAGGTGGCGCTACATTCCGGGGCGGTCCTGGGCCTCAACCAACAAGCGTCTCCAGCCAGCTCGGTCCCTAGCTAGCTATCTCCAGTTTCGCACGCCAAGTTGGTTGAGGTCCTCTCCCACCTGCGTGCGCCACATGAGTTGCGGTCTTCCTCTACTGCGCCGTCCCTCGGGATTGGATTCGAAGACCTTCCGGGCTGGAGCGTTGATGTCCATCCGCTCTACATGACCTAGCCATCTAAGCCGTTGGACTTTAATTCTGTTAACTAGGTCAGTGTCGCTGTACAGCCCGTACAGTTCGTCGTATTATCTTCTCCTCCATTCTCCATCTATGCGTACGGGACCAAAAATCACCCGAAGAATTTTTCTCTCGAAGCATCCTAAGACGCTCTCATCTTTCTTTGACAAGGTCCAGGCCTCAGCGCCATAAATGCGAACCGGTATGATGAGTTTCTTATAGATGGTAATTTTACATGCTCGAGAGAGGGCTTTACTTCTCAATTGCCTTCTACGTCCAAAGAAGCAGCGATTTGCAAGAGTTATTCTTCGTTTGATTTTAGCGCTGGTGTCGTTGTCTGCATTAATAGCGGTGCCTAGGTAGACAAAGTCCTTAACGACGTTTTGTCCAATACGTCGTCGTTTAGTGTCCTTTTTTGATGACAGCATATACTTGGTCTTGCCCTCATTGACCACTAAACCCATCTTCTTCGCTTCCGTCGCAATGCTCAAAAACGCTCCACTGACATCACGCTTTGATCTTCCAATTATATCAATATCATCTGCGTATCCGAGTAATTGGATGGATCTTTGGAAGATTGTGCCTCTAGTGTTGACGGTTGAGTTTTGCACAATTCTTTCCAGAACGATGTTGAAGAAGTCGCATGACAGTGCATCGCCTTGTCTAAAACCTTTTTTGACATCAAATGCATCGGTAAGATCTTTTCCGACCTTGATAGAGCAGCGTGCATTCTCCATCGTCATTCTGCACAAACGGATAAGTTTGACAGGGATGCCAAAACTAGACATTTCTCGGTAGAGCTCTTCCCTATAGATGCTGTCATACGCGGCTTTAAAATCGATTAAGAGATGGTGGGTATCGATTTGAAGCTCCTGGGTTTTTTCCAAGATCTGCCGTAGTGTGAATATTTGGTCGATAGTGGACTTTCCTGGTCTGAAGCCACACTGATAATGACAAATCAGGTTGTTGACGAATGGCTTCAGACGTTCACATAATACGGCAGAGAGGATCTTATGCGCAATGTTAAGGAGACTGATGCCTCTGTAGTTGGCGCAGTTTAGAGGGTCTCCTTTCTTATGTTTCGGGCACACTATGCTGAGATTCCACTCATCGGGCATGCTTTCTTCCGACCATATTTTGCAGATGAGTTGGTGCATGCTCCCTACCAAGTCATCGCCTGCTGCTTTGAATAGTTCGGCGGTGATGCCGTCAGCTCCAGCAGCTTTGTTTGACTTAAGTTTAGATATAGCTATCTTTACTTCGTCAAGGTCGGGTACGCGGAATTGTTGATCTGCGTCGCCGAGGTTGAGTGGTTCTATCTCCCTTACAGCGGAATTCGGTTCGTCGTCGCCGTTATATAATTTGGAGAAGTGATCTTTCCATATTCTCAGCATCGACTGTGGTTCTACTACGATGTTCCCTTGATCGTCTTTACAGGCTTCGGTTCGTGGCTGGTACCCTTGGGAGGTTTTTTTACCTTTTGGTAAAATTTACGAACCTCATTCCTGTTGTGACATCCCTCTATCTCCTCGATCGCGCGCTTCTCATGCTCTCTTTTTTTCCGTCTAAGAAGCCGGTGTTCCTCTCTCCTCTTCTGCTCGTAGAGCTCGCGCGCAGCTCTAGTCCTTTTGTGCAGCGCCGTTTTGTATGCCTCTTGTTTCGCTGCGTGCGCTTGCCGGCATTCGTCGTCAAACCAGGGGTTTCGCTGTGGTAGCCGTGTGAAACCTGGCACTTCAGAGGCGGCATCTCTGACGGCTGCAAGGCAATGTTGCCACTGGTTTTCAATGCTTAATGCAGGAAGCATAGAACTCCTTAGGAGGCAAAGACCTGCAAACTTTTTAATGACGAAATTAAGAAATATAGTCGTTTTAGGCTTTAATTGTCTGCTTGGTGCAATTTTGAAATAAGCTCAAGTTATTTTTGTTCCTAAAGAAAAAGTAAAATTGTATTATTACACTACGCCGTTTTTCTTAAGCGGTTCTCACTGTATCTACATGCAGTGCATATACCGTACAACAATCAAAATTTCACCTAATTAATTTCCCAGAAATTTTAAACGTCAATAATTTTAGCGCCATGTGTGCAGTGCATTTCAAGTATTCTCAAATTAATCTCATTTAAACAAAAGCTGAAATTTCCCAGAAATTGTATTTCCCGTACAATGGATTTCAAGAGAAATACATAATTTTCGAAAATATATATATGGACAATTTCCAGGGAAATTTCATTCACGATAAAGCACACATTAGTGTCGAATTTAAATAATATGTAAGGTTTCAAGAAAACCAAATGAAAATCTGTTTACTTTTGAGATGTACTCGTATAGGATTAATAAACCAACATTATTGTCTGATACTTTCAAATTGAAACAAAATATTTAAACTTTTCATTTAAATTTGTTTAAAAGTTGCTTATATGGTTTTGAGTTTTAATATAGACTAAAACATTGCATATTGTATTTTTGGAATAAGTTTAAATGAATTTTATTTTAGTCCAGTAAATTCCAGTAAATAATTTTGAAGTAATAACTTAAATTTAATCAAAACATTCAACCTAAATTAATTAATAAAATTTGACTATTGTAACGAACGTAAAATTTAACTTCCAGTGGTACTCCTAAAGTTAAACATAAATCTCTATAATAAGATTTTAGTCAAAGCAGGTAAGAGTGGAAGGAGGCAGGAGTCTTGGGTTCAAACCCTGCCTGTGTCATCTTAAGTTTTTTCAAGGGTACTACCTCTTGCAAGGAATTAACAAATCCTCCAAAAGTCATTAAAAGTGCTTTCTCAAAAATACGCCATTCGGATTCGGCTTAAAACTGTAGATCCTCTCCATCCCCGAAAATATTACACGTACAGGAATAGCTGATAGTTGCAAGTCACTAGGCCCTAATTCTCAATGGACTGTTGCCAGGGATGGAAATTGACATTTTCCAATTGTACTCAAAAAATGTTTTAAATTGCATTAATTTGGTACCAATTGTATAGAGAATCAATTTCATAGAAAGAATAGAAGAACAATAATGAAAAGATCAGTCTGTTGAGACATCTAATGTATTTATTTGCTCGAGGCACTATTTAAATGCGTTTCTGGAGCCTTTTTTCAAAAAATTCCAAAGTTAAGTATTGCTATTCATTCCACATAGAAGTAGGATCCAACTCCAGATGGAATTTTGACGTTTTTTCGAGTCTCAAATATAAATGTTGGTACAATATCTCTTGTGTATATTGAAGGCCTGTTCTGTGAAGTATGATAAGTAGTTTTTTGTTTTTAGCATTTTTCATTTTTTAGAAAGAGCTTTAGTCTTTTATTGTTTTACTTTTTGAAACGTTACGTTTTACCTTCAACTAAACTCACATGAAACAAAAACTGGACAGAATTAAAAACGGATTTTTACAAGAAAAACGCTTCATTTTGTATCGTCCTAGTGTAATAGAAAGCTGTGTAATATCTCCTAAGTCAACGCGTTTCATAAATTCTCTTTGATGGATTAGTGTTCATGTTTTCATTGGTGTTTGCAGACTGAAGTGACAAATAAATATGTATGAATTCAATTTTGTGCTTATATTCCCATAAAATCCGGCGTCTCCGCATCAACTGCACTATAATATAACCGTACAAATTCCAAAATTTATATTTTAGACACAGTAATCTTTCAAAAAAGGCAATATATCTTCTTAGGGGGAGTAATTTTACTTTTTATTAAGGTTTTCTTAATACAAGCATTCAAAAATAAACTTAGAATATACAAATTGAAGACATAAGACACAATTTTTAACTTGCGACATATAGGTACTGTATAGCATTCGTAAGACATTTCGAACTCGAAATTTTAATCAAACATGGCATTACGATGGTAGGGAAATCGAAAAAGTGGGTCCGCTATTCTTTCCTCGCCCATACACCCAAAACAACTCAGTTGATTGAGTTCAAACTTGAAAATTAAGGTTTTAAACTCATTAGCGTTTGGTCTTTTTTTCCGTTTTTTTTAAGACTTAAAGTAGCAGTAGTCCCTAAACAAAACATCAAAATTCAAATTTTCTCAAAAACGAACTGATAGATTTGTTTTAAATATTCCCCAGGGCACCCCCATAGAAACGTTGTTGTTTTTTAATTTTCTCAAAAACTAATGAACCGATTTCAATAGTTTTTTTCACCTTCTAATATTGTCTTAATATTATTCGGTGATCAAAAATTTCATTATTTTTTGTTTGGAATTTAAAAAAAAATGTGTTTTTTTTTCAAAATTCAAAATCCCAGAAACGAGTCAACAATTTTCACAAAATTCAAATGTGTTTTTGTAAAAACTAAATAACTGCATTCCAAAAATGTTTTTAAGACAAAATTTAAAAATGCATTTAAAAAAGAAACTGCTCTAATGTTTTTGCCGAAATTTTATTAATTCAAGGTTTTGTTGAATTATTGAATTGAATCAAAGTTTTTCAAAAAACAAAACTTATTTTCCGGGTACAATATAAAACCTTAAAATACATTAAAAATATTTTTAAATAAGCTTTTTGTATACATGACCAGTTCTGCATTTTATTTACTGTGAAAATAACTCTTTTTTGTCTTTATTGCCCACAAAAGAACCCATTTTAAGTTAAAAAAGAGGCTGGGGTGCGACCCATACTGGTAAAAAAACTGTCAGTTCGAATTTTTTTTTAAATTTTATCGATGGTTGAAAACAATATTTCTTATAAGATAAAATTAGTTTGAAGCCAATATTTTAAAAATTTGAAAAGATGTTTGAGTCGAAAATCAATTTTTACCAACTTTTATACATTTTTTTTTTAAGTTTTTATTTTTTGTAAAAAAACTGTCAATTCGATTTTTGTCAACATTTTTCAAAATGTTAAAAACAATATTTTTTTATAAGATAAAATAAGTTAAAAGCCTAAATTTCAAGTTTTTGAAAAGATATTTGAATCGATATTCAATTTTTACGAACTTTGAGTAATGTTTTTTAGATTTTTATTTTTTATACAAAAAACTGTCGATTAGATTTTTCTCAAAATTTTATCAGATGTCAAAAACATTATTCTTCGTTGCAAAAAATTGTTTTAGAGATGAAATCATATTTCAGTCGTAAAATTTTGGAGGCGACTATTTTTTTTTCAGTTTTATTGATATATATAAAAAAAACCATTATATTGATTTTTTCAAAAAATATACCTGTTAGAATATATTATACAAAATTTTATTCAAGTTTTTTTGGTTAGAGCTAGTAAAAAAAAAAAAAGAGATAGTAAAAAAAAACCAGTCACGCAATTTTCTTGAGAGCCCTTTCTGCATCTTTCTGCCTTATTATCTGTATAACAAAATTTATTTGGAATCGATATCTCTTCTGGTTCTTGAGCTATGGACGACGAAAAAAACGGCGCGTACGTACGAACGTACGTACACACGCACGCACTGACATCTTTCTAAAAATCTTTTATTTCGACTCTAGGGACCTTCAAACGTCGAGAAATGTCAAAATTTTCAATTTGACAAATCCTACCCATAACAATAACTTCCTATGGGAAGTTAAATATATTTTTAGTATGCAGATTCTTATAGCTTATTAACATGTTCTTAATATTTAATTAAACCTATTCGAACACAAATATTGACCTGTTTTTGAGATATAAAATTTTGAAAAAAAACGTTTTAATATGTTTTTAAGAATCCAAAAATTAAAACTTGACATTTTTAATTATAAAATATTATTAAGAGCATGTGCAGAAAATGAGGTGCGAGGAACACCGACTTCTCAGAAGGTACAAAAGAGAGCATGAGAAGCGTGCGGTCGAAGATGTTGAGAGCTTTAAAAGCAGGAATGAAGTTCGAAAGTTTTATGAAAAGGTGAAACGAAATTCACAGGTACATAAACCTAGAACCGAAGGCTGCAAAGACGAAAGCGGAAATATCATAGTGGAACCGCAGTCAATGCTGAGGATATGGAAGGACCACTTCTGCAGACTGTATAACGGCGATGATGAACTGAATTCCGCTGTCAGGCAGGAAGATCCATTCAACATAGACGATGAAAGCCACCAATCCCGTCCCACCGACTAAGACGAATTAAAGATTTGCATATCTAAGCTGAAGTCTAATAAAGCCACTGGAGATGGCTTGAATGAACAAGCTCTTTAAAGCAGATAGAAATAAGTTGGTTAGGAGCATGTACCAACTTTCTTGATGAACCTAAGTATTGTTTGCCCGATCCTGAAAAAAGGAGACCCTCTGAACTACACCAACTATAGAGGAATCAGTCTACTTAACATCGCCCATAAAATCTTCTCTGTGGTAATATGTGAACGTCTAAAGCCCATCGTCAACAACCTGATAGGTCCCTATCAGTCTGGTTTTAGATCAGGAAAGTCCAAAGTCGACAAAATATTCACATTACGGCAGATAATGGAAAAAACCTAAGAACACCAAATCGACACCCGCCATCTTTTCATCGATTTCCAGGCCGCATATGACAGCATTAACAGGGACGAGCTGTATAGAGAGATGTCTATTTTTGACATACCTGCCAAGCTCGTCAGTTTGTGAAGAATGACCATGGAGAATTCGCGCTGCTCCATAAAGGTTGGAAACACCTTAACAAAACCTGTCAAAAAAGGTTTAAGACAAGGTGATGCGCTGTCATGTGATTTTTTTAACATCGTGCTTGAAAGAATAGCACTATCTTTCTAAATCCGGTCCAATTACTAGCATATGCTGATGAAATTGACAAAATCGGACGAACTCAGCGTGATGGCAATTGGGCTTTTGTGAGTATTGAGGCAGGGGCGGCAAAAATGGGTCTAACGGTTAATGAGGGCAAAACAAAGTACATACTGTCCTCAAGAAAGGACATACAACACCGACGTCTTGGTCAAAACGTCACCATCGACAGACGTAACTTTGAGGTAGTTAAGGACTTCGTCTACCTAGGCTCCGCTGTAAACGCAGAAAACAACACCGGCGCTGAGATCAAACGCAGAATAAGAAGATGGAACAACGAGCTGTACGGGCTGTACAGCAACGTAGATTTAGCCATAAGGGTAAAAGTCCAACGACTAAGATGGCTGGGTCACGTAGAGCGCATGGAAGCAATACTCCGGCCCAGAAAGCCTTCGAATCCATACCCACAGGACAGCGCAATAGAGGAAGACCGCGGATCAGGTGGCATCCCCAAGTGGAAAATGACCTCACCAAACTTGGAGCGCGAAACTGGAGTCATCTAGCTAGGTACCGAGCTAGATGGAGAATTTTGTTGGGTGAAGACCTAGTTCACATAGGACTGCCACCTTAAGTAAATAAGTAATGTGCAGAAAATCGGTTCATTAGTTTAGAGAAAACAAAATAACGGTACCATTCTTTAGCAATGGAAACAATTGTCTTTATTGAAAGAACCAAAAACGAGAACAAAAAATATTGCAAACTTTATTAAAATATATCAGTTCGTTTTCGAACATTCAAATTTTAATTTTTGCCTTAAAAACGAACAGAACAAAAACCCATTAGGCGAATCGGTTTTAATCTTAATTTTCAAGTTTAAACTTAATCGACCCAAAAGTTTGGATTGTAGAGGCAAGGACAGAATCGGGGAACCCACTCGTTGGCTTGTTGCTTAGGATAATATTCTCGATTATTTGGAGGTTCTGATCATATTTTGCTAGAATTTCTGGATTAATTTTTGGATTTCCTTAAGAAAGTATTGTTTTGTGCATGGTCTTTAAACATCAAAATGAAACTTCTAAATGGCACTTGAATGTTTTTTAACTCGTTTGCAGGTATAAATGTTAAAAAAACTGTGTTCGAGCTTCTATAGCGTGAGATATTATCAACATATACTGTTTTTTAAAGCTTATTTTTTACTATTTCCATACCGAATAACGTTCTACATGCTTTTCTGTTAACATCTTTATGTGTGATGAAACTTTAGTAAATTCAATTATCAATCAAGACACGCAAGCAAAATCAGCAATTGATCCATCTCCGCACATCGCACATTAGACGCATCAATCTCTTTTTTTCCCATCCCTTTTTTTCTTTTCTACTCTCGGCATTCAAGGACCTTTTTTTAGGATTTTCCGTTCAGTAAGATATGCGGGTGGTGGTGCATCGTAAATTGCAATACAAGTGAATCGATTTATTTGCAAGTTTTCTAAAGTATCCTTTTTACTTGAATGCAACGAGCTATAAAACTACATACCTCCCATTCGACCTCTGTGTCTTAGTTTATATCCTTCAATCTCTTTCTCATCTGTCAAGGAAATCGATGGAGAATCTATTTTTTTATATATGTATATTCTTTGTTTTCGCCCAGGGATACATCTATAGATAACATCCAATACATCTTGATGGTAAATAAGAGCTAGTCCTTAGGAGAATCCCGATTGCGATCTCGATCCCGATCCGATGTAAGGATGAATGATAAATAAATAAAATGCACTATCTTCTGTCTGTTTGTCTGATGCAATGGTGGAATAGACGATGCAAGCACAGCACCACATCCTACCCCAATATTATTTTATTTACATAATGCAAATACATATACGGTTATATTTATGTATCTATAGATATGTACATTGGACTTTAGACATTTGCATTGTTATGACAATTTTATACGCTTGTTTGTCGGCTATTACTTTATGATTCACAATGCGGAAATGCGGAGATGTCCTTGTCGTGTCGGTATGCTTTCAGGGTATTCTTTTTTTGTTGCAAACTAAATTCGAATACAGGATGCCATTTAAAATTAAATGCAACAAAAAAGAAAACAACATCACACACAGGATACCAACGAACACCAGACTATTATATTCGCCATCACATCGTCCTGCCATTGGAACGAAGTAATTAAACGTAATTGCATTGCAATTATTGGACTTTTGGTGAGGTTTTTGCACTTCGGTTGGTTTGGTGTACCTACATACGACGAACGACCGACCGACTACGGTGACGCCACGCGAAGCTACGCCACGTTACGAGTGCATATTGTATATGAATGTTCTCTGTGGCAAGAACATTTGTATACGCTACGAGTATATTCAACTGGATGGCGTTTAATTAATATGTTTGCAGCCATTAATTACTATTGTTGCAAAGGATTCTGAATTTTCGTTGGAAAAGTCTTCCGGAGTAAAAAAAAAAACAAAACTTTATACAAAATTCAAACCATCAACGAATGGTGCACACATCAGCGAGGAACTCTTTAATTTTACTTGCCAGTTTTGGTTTTTATTTTGGTTGTGCCTGTGGAGATCATTATTAAGGCACTAACATCAAGAGGCTTTTGGTTTTATAACGTTTATGATACTAGCTACCATGTAATAGTATATATTTCAAAAAAGTTTTCGTTCTAAAAATTTGTGGCCTTAAATTCGAGTTAAGTCACCTTAATTAAATAACTCAGGTTTTTTGTTGGAAGTAGCTTGAACAAGCTGGAATAGTTTTGATTTTATCTAGAATGAAATGGAGGTAAAAGTTCAGTTTTTATCTTACTGACCAAATTTAGGATCCTATAAAACTTGAAAATTCTACAAAACTATACTCTAATTCTCGCACTGTAACCCGATCACATAAGGAGTTTTTCAAAATACTTCAAACTTAATTTTCATTTTTTCACATCACTTGAGAGAGGATCTCTTTTAACCTATAATGCAAAATATTAACCCAAAGCTATTTTATTTTATTAAGTTCCTATAGGAAGTTATTGTAATGGGTCCAATATGTCAAATTGAAAATTTTGACACGTTTCAAGGTAACTAGAGTCGAAATAAAAGATTTTTAAGCAAATGTCTGTGCGTGCGTGTTCGCGACGTTTTTTTCGTAGTCCATAGCTCAAGAACCAGTAGAGATATCGACTTCAAGTAAATGTTGTTATTTAGATAATAACGCGGAAACACGTAGAAAGGGCTCTCAAAAAAATTGAGTTGGTGATTATTTTAATATAGCAATTTAAAAAAGGTAAACATTTTGGTTTCCCAAAATATCTCACGAACCAATAACACCAGAGACTTACTTGAGGTTTTATAGAATATATAGTAACGTGATACCAAACAAGTATTTTTTTTGAAAAGAAAATCCAATTAAAAGTTTTTTTAAAAATCAAAAAAACTTGTCACCATTTGATCTCCAAATAAATTTTGTGCAACGAAAAATAACGTTTTTAACATCTTGTCTTATTTAATTTTATTGAATTCACAGTTTTTTTTTTAAAATTTACAAAAGTTTGAATTGATTTTCGACTCAAATATCTTTTTAAAACTTTGAAATTATAGCTTTTTACTTATTTTATTTTATAAAAAATATTATTTTCAACATTCTGTAAGATTTTGAGAAAAATCGAATTACAAAAAAGAGGCTGGGATGCGACCCGACTGATAACTTCAAATCCCGTTTGTCGATTTGTCTTGCTTTAAAGTTTGTCTACATGTACTCGTATCAATTTTACCAAATTTGCGTACTATTTTTTGTAGATTTTATTTTTTCATGAAAAAACGGACTGTTGGATTTTTATATACAAATTACTGAATATCGAAAACAATATTTTCTGTTAAATAAAATAAGTTTGAAGCCATTATTTTAAATTTTTGAAAAGCTATTTGAGTCGAAAGTAAACTTTTACCACGTTTTAGTTTTGTTTTTTTTTTTAGAGTTTTATTTTTTGTAAGAAAACTGTCAATTCAATTTTTTTTTAATTTTTACGAATGTTGAAAACAATATTTCTTGTAAGATAAAATTAGTTTAAAGCCAATTTTTCAAATTTTTGAAAAGATATTTGAGTCGAAAATCAATTTTTACCAACTTTTATTAATTTTTTTTTAGGTTTTTAATTTTTGTAAGAAAACTGTCAATTTGATTTTTCTCAAAATTTGTCCTAACGTTGAAAACAATATATCTTATAAGTAAAAGTTAGTAAGAAGCTATTATCTCAAATTTTTAAAAAGATATTAGAGTCGAAAATCATTTTCTACCAACTTTTGTTAATTTTTGTCGGTTTTAATTTTTTTGTAAAAAAAACTGTTAATTCGATTTTTTTAAAAATTTTACTGAATGTTAATAACAATATTTTTTTAAAGATAAAAATAAATTAAAGCCAATATTTCAAAGTTTTGAAAATATATTTGAGTCGAAAATCAATTTTTAACAACTTTTATTAATTTTTTTTAGGATTTTAGCTTTTGTAAAAAAACTATCAATTCGATTTCTTTTAACATTTTTCATAATGTTTAAAACAAAATTTCTTATAAGATAAAATAAGTTTGAAGCTTAAGTTTCAAGTAATTCAAAAGATATTTGAGTCGAAAATCAATTTTTCCCAACTTTGAGTAATGTTTTTTTTAGGTTTTTTTTAAAAAAAAAAAAAATGTCAAATGTCAGATGTCAAAAACATTATTCTTCGTTGCCCAAAATTGTTTTGGAGATGAAATCATATCTTGGTCGTAAAATTTTGGAGGTGAAAGTTTTTTCTATTTATAAAGAAAAAAACCTTTGATTGGATTTTTTTCCAAAAATACATTTGTTTTATATTACGTTACAATATG